>NC_134895.1:35570859-35615859 GCF_041734735.1 Babylonia areolata | reverse complement strand
AGCTGATCTGGTTTGGACACAACACTCGACACACCAGCTTGTCCAAAACAATCATGCAAGGCACCATCGAGGGCGGAAGAAGAAGAGGAAGACAGCGGAAGAACTGGCATGAGAACATCAAACAATGGACCGGACTCCACACACGTGAGCTGCTGCCAGCGGCTGCCGACAGAGACAAATGGAGAAGGGAGGTTGCGTCTGCGGTCCTCAGGCTTCCCCCAACGACTACTTTGTAGTTAGGCCTGAGGTTGAGGTTGAGGTTTAAACTGTTCTTAAACTATTCTTCGTGTGTCCATTGATGCTAGCATTACAGTCCCTTTTTTTTCGGTGTGGTGGGGGGGAGGTGGGGTGTGTGTGTGTGTGTGGGGGGGGGGGGTTGTGAGCCACAGACAGGCGATTACCCCTCCACCCCCCCTCGTTCCCCCCACCCCCACCACCCTATACACACACACGCACACACAATATCAATTCAAGTCGTAAACCGCTTTCTCTGTCTGTTTTTGAATTAAGCACCTTTGGAAAATGTTCCAGCATACAATCTTTCCGGTAAAAAGTAGTTGAAAACGTGTCACACAACTTTTTCAAAGCGTCCTTCCGTTGAATTATATGCAGATTGATCACCAATTACTTATATCAACATTCTTCGTCATGGATAGTTAGTTCACGGCAAGAAAGGCCAACTACGACGAAAGTTCACGTTACTTAAAATCATTCAGCATACAGTGATGTGTTCTGCAGATAACTTCACGGCTACAATCAGGCGATGGTATTAATATAAAGATCTGACAAGAGTGCCAAATTCACGTACCTTTTTCACTGACACGCAGACAAAGAAAGACATGTTGGGACGATTCCTTTTTGGACAGTGGAGTGTGGGTACGAAGGTTTTTCCATTTTCTGTAGCTCGATCTGCAGCTGTTGGTGGTAATTGAAACTCGCGTAGATCGGTAAGAGCTGGTGTCTGCTGTGCTTCGATCTGTCTCTGTCTCTGTCTCTGTCTCTCTCCACTGTACTGTACTGTTCATAGGGCTGCGAGCTTACAGATGTGCCACCCGATGAGGTTTTATGCTTTTTACTTCCTTTTTTTCTTCTTCTTTTTTTTTTCGGACACGTGCGTAAAATGTGTGTAGGCTATAACTTGTGTGTGGCCGTTCAAAACAATTTGCGGCATGCGTGCGTGTGTGTGTGTGTGTGTGTGTGTGTGTGTGTGTGTGCGTGCGTGCGTGCGTGCATGTGTGCGTGGGAGTCGCGCGTGTGTGTGACCCGTTCATTAATTAGTACCTCTCTGTGAAATGTTGGTTTTTTTTGGTTTTTTGTTTGTTTGTTTGTTTTTTTGAGAGCCTACCACAGTTGAGCCGCTAAACAAACAGCGCTGTTATGCAGCCCAGGGCCCAGCCGAGATCGCGAATTGAGCATGTATGCGTACAAGCGCTGATCTATGTTTTCGCCCACGCTCTTTCTTGCTTTGAGTATGTGTCCACTTTGGGAGGTAAATGGGTAGGCTTTTGAGGTGAATGAGGCTAGTCACAATTACAAGACGACCATGGCTGTGTGTGTGTGTGTGTGTGTGTGTGTGTGTGCGTGCGTGTGTGTGTGTGTGTGTGTTATCCTGTCAATAGATATCTCTTATGTTCATCTGATTCATGTTTCCAACCCAAACTATCGCGGAGAATGTCGCTGGGCTGATACTTACGTCAAAAGAGATGAAAAAGAAACCCAACGATACCCCCATCCAAAAAGAAAAGAAAAAAAGAAAGAAAAAAGAAACATGTTATATAAATATGTTCGGGGAGGAGCTCAATCGATGACCAGGAAGCAAGTTTTTGTTTGCTTTAAGAACTGGATGATAGATTTGTCTCAGAACGAACATGGAAGGGGGGGAGAAGGTCTTCATGGAAACAGCACAAACACGCTTGCGCCTGACATCATGTAAACCCAAACCACTCTGTAACATGTTGAAATGAATAAATAAAGAAAAAGATAAAATGAATAAACAGATAAATAAAATATTAAGATGTTCGCCCACAAGTATTGCTTCTACACCTTTGGCGCTGGAAAAAAAAAATCATAACTTTTTTTTTTAAGAATAAAAGAGGGATCAGGCTGCACGTATCTGTTCTATTTCGCATGCACGGCTGCTGGAAGGATGTCGGTCCTAAGATGACGATGGGTCTGAAAGAGTTTGTCAGTTTGAGTTCCACTCGTTTTGCCAGAGGTCTTTTTTTTGCAAATGACAGATCCCTGTCACAGTCATTATCATCACAATACCCGCCTCGCCCCCTCACCCCCCACCCCCTCCCCTACCCCCCTTTCCCTTAGCGTTTATGACGTCTGCATTGCTGCTATCTCATGTTATACCACCGGTCACTTTATCTGGGATTTTAGACGCCCATGTTATGGAAATGGATGGAATCATCCCTCCGCCCTGGTCGCGAATCGATTGGCAAGTAGGTATATATGCGCACGCGTGCCTGTCTATATATTCGCCCACGTTCTTTCTTGCCTGGAATTTGTGCGCTTTGGGGGAGGAAGATTATGTGTAGGTGAAGGGGGGCGTGTCAGCATCACCAGAGGCCAATGATTCTTTCATATTTTCTTTGAAACCTTTGACAGTTTGCCTTCTACTCCTTTAGTCAGAGGTCTTAAACAACTGACAAGATCAGTCATGGTCCGTTATCACAATGTTCTTTTTATCCCCTCCACAGCTTTCACTGTCCATGTTGATGTCTGCTGACACACTATCGGTCGTTGTATGTTGGATTTTTTATGTTCAAGTTAAGGAGATGACGGGTATCATCCCACGATCCTGGAGATCAATCGATCAAACGCGCGCACGTGCTCCCGTTTATGTATTCGTCAGTGCTCTTTCCTGCTTTGAGTGTGTCCGCTTTGGGGAGCAGGTTGAGGGGATTATGTGGAGGTGAATGGTGGATATCAGTATCACAAATCGACCAATGCTTCTTTCATCATTTCTTTGAAAACTTTGACAGTTTGTGTTCTGCTCCTTTAGTCAGCGGTCTTTCGGAACTGACAGAACAATCATGGTCCGTTTTCACAGTGTTCTTTTTATCCCCTTCACAGCGCTTATGACGTCTGTGTTGATGTCTGCTGACATAATATCCATCGATTTCATTTGGGATTTTGAATGTCCATGTTATGGAAAGGGCTGGTATCATCCCTCGCTTCTGGTCGCGAATCGATAAGTGTACGTGCACGTGCACCCGTTCACGAAGGTATATTCGCCTGCGCTCTTTCCTGCTTTGAGTGTGTGTCCACTTTGAGGAGAAGAGGATGTGGAGGTGAAGGGGTGATGTCAGCATCACGAGAGGGCCAATGATTTCTTTCATCGTTTCTTTGAAACCTTTGACAGCGTTCTACTCCTTTAGTCAGAGGTCTTACGCAACAGACAGATCAGCCATGGTCCGTTATCTCAGTGTTCTTTATATCCCCTTCAGCTTTCACTTCCGTGCTGATGTACTATCGGTCACTTGCAAGTTATTTTTGAATGCCCAAGTTATGGAAATGGCTGGTATCATTCTATGAATCTGTTGGCAAATCGATCAAGCGTGCGCTTTCGCGCCTGTCTGCTTAGATAGTCGCCCACACGCTCTTTTAGGTTTGGAGTGTATGACCGCTGTGGCAAGGTTAGTCATAGTCTATGTTATCTCAGTGTTGCTTTTTTAATTTTTGTTTTTTCATCCATCTATGAAAATACCTGGTCTCAGTTTCCCATGAGCGAGTGTTTGTGTGTGTCAGTGTGTGTGAGAGAGGAAGATAGGGCTTGATTGAAACGTTGGCATTTTCTCAGCAATAATTGTAAAATGAATCAATCTGCGTAGCACGGTAGTTACAAGACCTTTCCGGTCATACCCTTTAAGATGACGTGGTAGTAGCCTGAGAGGCCAAGGTAAACACTTGACAAAATAGATAAAGCTAGCCTTTAACCAATTTTATTTTATATATCAGATTTGGTACCGTAACTGACCACAGTGAAAGAGTTTCTATTAAAATTTATCACCGGCCTGAGTCAAAAGGTCATGGTCACAGAGTGATACTTGGAGATGAAGTTTTGGGGTGCAAGAGACAAGGCCTTACATCCGGCCTTTTTCAAAACTTGCCAGTGTTCTGGACTTGATAAGAACAATGATTAAACCTAAGGAGTCAAGATCAGGGAGTCAATATTCAGTGTCACAAACTGACAAAAACCACCACCCAAAAAGTATGATTGACGTTGGGTTGTTTCGTTCAATTTTCAAACCTGGTACAGTGATTCTTCTTCTTCCTTTGTACAACCAATATCATTCTATTGATGGTTCTGTTGTAGTTTGGGGAGGTTGCTGAGGATTGCGCTGTTGTGAGGATTGGAAAAAAAAAAAAAAAAAAAAATCTTCTAAGTACGTCAAGGTCAGGTCAAAGATCAAAGTCAAGTTTTTGCTTGTTTTGCAGTTGTTGTTTTTTTTCCAATAATTCCTGTGATGGTTTGAGTTAAGATGGTATTGCCTCTCTTGTTAACCTGTATGAGATCGTTTCTGGAGTCAACGGTACTTGTGGGCACACTGATGTAAGGCTCATATGCAATCAATCATTTCAACTATCAAAGTTCATTGTTCAAAGTATTACTGGGATTTCCTGATTGACGCTGCTGGTGTCATTTCTTGCAGCCTGGATGATGCCAAGATATATATATAGAGAGAGAGAGAGTGGAAGCATAGATAAAAAAAAAAAGGCTCTGAATTCTTAGCATTGTATTGATATGCAATTGCTGGTAGAACCCCCCCCCCCCCCCTTTAAAAAAAAAGAATATTGATCTTCAGCACTGTCTGGCTTCTGACTTAAAAAAAAAAAAAATTACTGACCTTATAACATTGTCGGGTTTCTCTCTGGCTGGATTTATGTCCTAATGGGTATTCAGCCCTAAGTGGCCACTTTGCAGTCAGCTGGGCTACAAGCAACATGATTTGATTTGTCCGTTTGTTTGTCAATAAAATGTGCATCATATTTACAAGTTGTCTTAAAAGTTAAAAGCCTACGTCTAACTTAATGCCAACAGTGTGATTAACTTGTTTCAGTCTTCATCGAGTGTTATGAAAATTTAGAGCAATGTCACTGGAGGGATCACGAGGTATACCGTATCCGTGCTTCACAGGAAACTTCATCCAGTTTCATCAGGCTCTTTTACTAAGCAGCTATTGTGGTCTAGTTCAGTACGTAGTGCCTTGCTAATATTTCGTCACAATTGGCATTGCTATCAACACTGTTGATGACTTGGCACCAGTCCTGGGGCTTATCTGGTGGGCTGCCTATCTCGATATGGCGGCTTAACAAGTTCTTTGGACAGATGTATTGACCCCATAATCAAGAAAATAGGCGCGTTTGTGTAGTCAGGGTAAGTGACTAGGGCTGGGTTAGGCATGAGTGAGGTCAGCGGCGCTAAATTTGCTTAGCTTTCCGAAGTCTATGCTAATTAGACTTAGGACCACAATTAACACAAACCAAATTCAGCGTTTAACATCGGTTATGCAACCCAGCCTAGGAGATAACAGGTGTGTGTGTGTGTGTGGGGGGGGGGGGGGGTTTCTAGAGATAGCAGCCAACAAGAATTATATGCTTTGTGAAGCTGACAGGTTCTTAGCTCTGAATACACTGAAGGTGTTATCCTGCCACTGCTAAGCTTAACAGATTCTGGTGGCATCAAAGTAGCCTGGTTCACTCAACCAATCACTGGGAAGATGCAACTGTTTGCTTAGCTTAGGGTGCCAGATTGTTCATCACATGGGCAGTATTCAGAAAAAACAACAACAGAAGGCCAATGGCGGACTATTTCATGCATCCTTTTGCTTCAAAGCGTTGATACAGATCCTGTGTCTTCGTGACATGAAAATGGGTCAATCTGAATTTTGGAAATTCAATAAAATGAGCCAAAACATCTCACATTCTAGCAACTGTTGCACTCAAAACAATAAGATTAAAATTTACAATGCGACATTTTCAAACAGGTCACTGTAATAAGATTATATATATATCTTAAACAGTGGGCTCCTCTTCGGCTTTTGTTTTTTGGTTGGTGTGCATATAACCACAGATGCTGACACTGGTCAATGTTAGTTCACACTCCTGTGTCTAAAAGCACTGAGCAGTCAATGGTAGCATGCAAGTGAATGCTTGGTTAGACACACATACAAGCACAGTCATCTGGCAATGATTAATAGTTTGTGTTCTTCCTTATTCTTATTTCAACTCTTCTTCTTTGTCCAAGTATTGCTTGAAGATAAAAATTCTTATTGACGCCAAAATCATACCTCACCTAACCACAACTTCCCTGAGAGACCCTTTTGCTGTGTTGCATGTAGTTTATTGACAAACCGGTTTAGTGTACAGAATATAATCTATTGTTTGACCCTCCTCCCTCAATGTACTATCCATCTGTTCCAAAATAATTGATTTGAACTTCATACACAAAGCCTTTTTACTCACCTTTTAAACAAGACAATGACAATGAGCCAAGGACTATTGGAACACGTTTGATTTTTTTTGTATTTTATTCTGTAAATGGTTCCACATGTAAAAAGTACAAATATTGCAATACAACCAAACTACCAAGTCAACAGAGACAACAGTCTAAATATAGCATTGGCTCATTTGATGCAGACAACAGACAGACGAACGTACGAACAAACAACAGGGTACGTACGCACTTAGTGTATAATATGGCGCCTCAGGTGCTGAGGCTGCGCAAGGTTGGTTGTAAAATAGTTATAGACAGGTAGGTCAAAATATACTTTTGTTCATGTACAATCAACCATGAGAGGTTCTTCTTGTCTTCTCTTTTGCTGGCCTACACTTGGGTTCAAGTTGGCACTGATGACGATCAAACTCAGATAAACAACATAGTAGCTGCTTCAGACGATGGGTCAAAAAGGCAGTGGAGATAGCATCAAGTAACAAGACTGTCCACGCAAAAACCGCAGCTTACAGATAAATTGCATTTCTTTCTTTTTTAATTCAGATGTTTTTTTGAATTAAGCATTTTTTTTTTTTAAACATGGGTAATATACTGTAGATTTCCATCCATGCCCCCTATGAAAACCATGCACTGCTTCAGTCCGCTTTTTGTTACTGTCGTTTCAGAAATAAACTGCATATAAATTGAAACATTTGCCTTTCATTTCCAATGTTCACAGGTATGCCTGCTGCACATTACACATCAGGTGTACCACACGTTGTGTGAAAAGGAAAACTGATAATAGCTGAGTTTCATCATAAAACTGGGAACCGACAGCTCACATCAAAATCACCCCAGGCTTACTTTGAAGTCAGATGACAAAGTTAAAAAGCAGTGATACATTATATCCGATACTGGATGACAGCAGACAAACTTGTTGCTGGGAATGGTCAAAAATACTAATAGTTCTTAAAAAATCAATTGAATATATGATTTGAAACCACTAAAAATTGGAGAATTTTACAAAGTATTTCAAACAAATGTTTTGAACAAAACTGGTGTTTCAATTACAATGGTTCTGTGGATGACAAGGAACCATTGACTATTTCCAAATGAAAAGCATGAACATTTTAAATTTCTGGAAATTTAACTAAAATGTGTTCCATGAGAAATATACATCAACTCACGTTTACACACCTATTCACTAGCACCACATATAAGTTAGGTTTTCAACAGATCAGCTCACTTTGGTGTGGTTAGACACAAAACCACATTTTCCTGGTTTTGGCTTTACTGATGAAAGACTGAATACTATCTTCTTCCTGATAAATGCTTTTTTCTTCAAAGTAGTTCAGTGCAAGGTTTACCTCTGAAATTTTGAGAACTGCCAACCATCAGAATGAATGGAGCCTACCTGTGGATTTGTGGGAGAAACCTGTATCCAGAAACTGTGGTTCTTTGCGTGGACATTGAGGAGTATCGTCTGTGACAGGTTGCAGCTGGTTGCCTCTACCCAAGAAGCAAAGTAACTCCATATAGACATGATGTAACCCCAAATTTGACAAATGCAAAGCGTAGTAGACTGAACAAAGAGGGAGAACAGAATGAAGGGGAAAAAAAAAGAGCATGGTCAAGAAAAGCTTTCATGCAAAAACAAATCCCAGAGAAGTCAGTGAACCAATCAGCAATGACCACTCTGTCTTTATGTTTTCAAAACATGTTTTCTAGTCAGCAATGACTGCTCTAGTTCTTTTCAAAAGTAGTCATGCTTTTCTTGAAAGTAGCAGGACAGATGGGGAAGGAAGCAGCAGAAAGAACAGACAAGACAGCATACTATGTATGCAGTACTCTCAAAAGCCAACAGTCCCTATGGACAGGAAGTGTCAGCAGGAATTGTACTACTATGTCCGTCCTATGGTTTGCAGGTGAGCTGTCAAAAATGGAAATGGGGGTGGGGGGTTGAGGGGGCCGGAGTTCTGTCTGCCACAGATGGTGACAATCAAATGAGAACATTTTTCAGACTATATGAAAAAAACACACAAAAAAACCCACCTGACTTTAAAAAATAAACCATGTGCTCCTCTTAAGTCCTCAAGTTCATTACCATGCCTTCATCAGAAAGTGAAGTGGTCTAAACAAGAGACGATCTTACAAAAAAAAAAAAAAGGAAAAAAAAAAAGGGTGATGTGGTTGATATTATCACGCCTAGAACTGCCCAGACATCAATTCATGCACAAAATCAAAGCAGCAACAAACACACATCTACAGAATGAGAGTCCAATTATGAGAGCAACAGTATACAATGGGTAAGGGAAAGATGTGTGTGTTTGAACAGGCAGTGGCTGCGGATCATCAGACTTATGAGGAAACTGGAAAACAGCAAGTGTTCCTGCAGTCATTTCAGGTTACTCGACAAGCAATTAGTTTCTGTCACAAACTTTATGGTCAGTACTCTTTTCAGTAGTACATTAAAAAAACAAAAACAAAAAACAACCTTGCAATTCAAACCACATTCCAGGAATCAGCAAAGAATGTCATTTTCCAGCAGCAAACCAATTATTTGAGAAATAAGGTAGCACTGCATTTAAATAATTCAGGGGAAACATTATCCAGCAGTCTAATGGAGGTTCTTGCAGGATGGTTAAAATATCAGCTGAGAACATCATACTCCATAGCATTATACATCATTTATCATTTCCATGAAATCATTCTCACATGAGAATGCATAACATGTAAGTTATGAGAATGTAGAACCATTTTAGTTCAACTAAATTTTCATGTTTTTAACCTTAGGGGGAAAAAAAATCAGACAATACTTATCCTCATTTAAAGGCATGCAAGGTAACTAATCATCCAGTAATAATTTCCAGGTCAAAAGCCTGCTTCACTTACCAGGGACAAACACACACATCAAGCACTATGAGCTCATCCAGAAGTGGTAACTGAAGCATGTCACAGAGCAGCCAGAGAAAAAAGGAAATGTTTCAGACATAACCCCATCACTGATTTGTGTTTCAACTGTTTATCACATAATTTTGTATCTCTTTACTTGGGCATTTCAAGCCCTGAACAAACTAAACTGCAAAAGTACTGGGCTATATACATCAACTGTGTCCCGTTATCACATCAGTTCACTTAGTACGGATTGTTTACTGGCAACAAACAGGAAGAGTCATCTTCAGTTTTATCTGGTGTGAAACAAAGCTGCGCTTGTAATGTGTCACATAACGGTGTAGTCTAACAGGCAAGTCTGAAGTCTAGACTTGTGCTTGTGGTTGTGAATGCATGGAGGATGCACCCAGTCATTTGTACACAACACAATATCACATATCTGGATGCACAGACTGAACATCATTTGCTTGTATGTGCCCCTGCCTTTTGACTGACCATTTCCATCACTATAATCAAATCTCTGCTTTATCCCTTCACCAGCTTGCTTACTGAGCTAGGGTGAGCATTGGAAACAAAAATGATTTACCACAAGCTCTGGGACTTCTCTTCAACATTTTCTCAGACAGGTTTTTCCAACGCTGTCATTATGGTTAAAGTAGCATTGATGATTGTCTGGCACAATGCCAGACATGTAACACAGCAGTTCAGTCTACTCTTTGAGGGTAAGAGGTACTGCTTAAATCGTAATCACTTTACTTTTGACAGAATGTTCACAGAGAAAGGAAGTTAATTCCTTCCAGGTGTGAAATATATGTGCCATTGAGAAAATATTCCCTGAGGCAGGAATTGGTCAGGTCATTACTGTATCATGTACGGTGAATAAAACTGCAAAGGTTGGTGCATGAGCACCGTACAGCTTTATCCATTTTAAAAGTAAAATTCTGTTCTGTTTCAAGCATCAACAGCCAGCCACTATGGCTTTTAAATTGATAACTTGCCACTTTGGCTTTGAATTAAGGTTCAAATGTAAGACTTGAGACAGCTGAAGTTACATTAACAGGAGATAACAGTAAGAAAGCTCATTTTACCAACTCTAAACATCTCTTTACTTTTCTATCTGTTCCAGGTTGACTTATGTTAAAGTTGTTTTTGTTTGTATTTTTTAGAGAAAAACTAACCAACATTATATCCGATTATTACACTTTTCCTGGCAGAAAGGGAGGGGAGATAGAGGAAGGATACCAAACATATCAACAAGAGTACATGGGGCTCTTTACTGCTGCAAACAATCACTTCGAAAGAGACAAATCAGATTATGGGGAAATCAGTATTCAACACTAGTACTGTGTTGAGCAGAGGTGCGCCTGAAAACTACAGGAAAACATAAGCAAAAACCTGTGTCTGAGGCATCTTGGACAATGTCCCAAAACACCATGGAATGAATTCAAAGTGGAAAAACGTGATCAAACAATGAACATTGAACAATCAAACTCGGAATCATCAAGGAAAATATCATCTGAAGATGGCCTTCAAAACATCTAAAATGGATGAAAACTACAAATCCAGAAATGGAAAAGAAACACATAAGAAAAAAGATGACAATTGAAAAAAACAAAAACAAAAACCACGGTCAAACATCTACAAAACTCACTGGCAACTAATCAGCGAGTGCAAGGTTATGTCCAAGACAAAATCGAAAGCATAGATCAAATTCTTATGCATGAAATAAAAAAAAAAGTGAATAAATTCAAAACAATCATAACTTTTGTTGGCTGTTTATGAGGGGGAGGGGGGGGGGGAGACAAGGAAGGGGAGGGGGCAATAGGGTTAGAGGAAAAGACTGACAGCTGCTTACCTAGAGACAAACGGGGGTATATATTCTGACATCAAGCCAAGCGTCAACTGCGAAATGGTTCATGTAACATAGATGTTTATTTTACATGACAGGACATACAAGCAATATTTGTATAAATACTCAAGACCACATTTGGCACACGATATACAATTGCATGGCATGTTGTAGAAATCAAACTGGAACCGCAATGACAAAGAATTTGAGTCTTATGACAAATGGACAGGGAAAAGAAAAAGAACTGGCATGAATTTTTTTCGGTTTCCAGTTTTTGCATGTATTTACCTAAAGATGCAAGTCAGAGGCATCACTGTTTCTTTTTTAAAACAATACCAGCTGTTCTAAATACCTGACACTTAAGACACACTGTGTCATTATAAACAGCAAGGCTAATGCTTCAACTGTTTTCCAAGCACTGGATAAACTTCCCATCCAACTAACATCATCAACACCAACAATAATCTAACATTTCATAAATACCTGCTTTAGCTAAAATGATTGCATTTACAACATAAATACCGTCAACAATTTTATCATCTATAAAGTCAAAGTATGATGATACTGATAAGTTACTTCTTAAATCAGGTATCTAATGTTTCAAATAGTCGTTGCACAAGCAATCACTTCCAGATGCAACACATTAAGACTTTAAAAACATTAAAATGGCATGGATTGTCATGAGTTCTTGACCAAAAAGAACATCAAAAATGAATCCAGTCCCATGGGTAATCCTAAATTCCACTGACTAATTAGTCATCATTAATAATTTTAAAATAAGCCTGGTATAGCTGTTTTTGAAACAATTTTCTCATGGATACCTTCATTATACAACCTTTTACAAAGTCAATATATTTACTGAGAGATGATTTTGGCAAGCAGTATGTCTAATACAAGTAATACAAGCTAAAAAAAAAAAAAAAAAAGAAGAAAAAAAAAAATCAGACTCGCTGTTTATGAAACACTTATCTTGCTGAGCAAGACAATAATTTACTCATATCACCATTGTATGATGCTTAAAAATTGTTTAAGATCATTATCCACTTTACTTAATATGTCAGTTATATAATGTATTTCGTAATTATAACTATAAATATACTCATTTTGAATCTTTACAAACTCACAAGCAGAACATTGCCCATATGAGAAAAAGAACAGTCTTGCTGTCTGGAAAAAAAACAAAACAAAAAAAAAACCAACATTCTTTTTGAGAAAACCCAGTTTTAACTCCAATTTTTATTCTGCATTTAAAAAGTATGTTACTTTATGTCACCAGCACAAGTCATTTCTGGAAGTGTCACACTTGCTGTTTCTGAATCAACAGTCTGTACACAGAACTGGCGGTGGGTGTATAAGACCAGATGGCTATGATGCTACATCCCCAAATATAAAGAGAATGGGTGAAAAATATACTCGTTTTGAGTTTTAAAAGTCTGTATAATTTCTTCATCAAGTTCTGCATTTCAGGTTTTTTTTTTTAAACAACATAGAGACCAAGCAATTTTGACCAGCAAATCTTTCCTCAAAAAACATCAATTTTGGTTTTCGTTATATTTTTCCTTGAAAAATAAATGTTTCCCATGGAAAAAAAACAAACAAAAAACCCCCACAAACTTACAACAAACACCAACAGCTTTAAAACCCATATCCCACTGAAGTTGTCATCAGCAAGAAGACCTTCTGTTTCCATTCCTTAGTCGTGTACCCTTATATATATATATATATATATATTTTTTTTTTTTTGGTTGGGGGTGGGGATATATTATGGTCATTATCAGCAGTGATAGAAGCCTAGGAAAAAGTTACCTAGGAAACAAACATGGGGCCAGCCAACAGTCTAAATTTCAGTAGTTTTCTGTCCAAGTATCAGTAGTTTTCTGTCCAAACATTAGTAATTTTCAGCAAGGTGTTATCTCTTATCCTTTAAAACTGCAGGACAATTCTGTCTCTTCGAATCACTCAACACGACCAGTGATTAGATTATGCTATTGTTAGAGTTTGGGTTTACTGATATTAACAACATACAAGCACGCTTAATACACACACATTCACACACACACTTTCCTTGTGTATGGAACGACTATGAGGTGACGGTATGGATGATGATAAAATGTCATAAAGCAACATGAGTGTTAGAGGTGAATGAGTGGATGGTAGCAGCAGTATATCCCGTCAAGGTCAGGCATTGGATGACTAGAATAGACAAAAAGTGGTGTGAACATGACAAGTAGAAAAACTTGCCATCAAAGGATAAAGAAGAAACCAACTTCAACTCATTTACTTCTCCTGAAACCAGTATCTCTGATATAAAAACCAATGTCAAACACAAACTGTCTCAGTGATAACACTACCAAATATAACTGCCCTAACGAGGCAGTATGTTGAGGGCTCTTATGAATAAACTGAACAGTTTGCTGACACTTTTACATGACTGTACCACCATATTTTTTAACTAAGACAGAAACATGCGGTGCCGCATTTGCCGGTTTTGTTAGGTGGTACAACTGTCATAACAGATCCCTACATCTAGACCCGTTTTCAATAATGTTAACTTTTACTGAAAAAAAAGAACCCAAACCAAAACACCTTGTGGTTGTGAGTGAGCTCCTCAATGGACCAACAGACCTTTTCTCCTTCAAATTTAGATACTATGGGTGACTGAATGTTAAATATCATATCAATAGAAATCATGCAAACGACAGCACACTTAATGACACCTACAGAATAAAGGGCAGTCATTTAAATGGGAATATTGCATATATAGCATGGCCTATAAGACCAATATGAGAGTTCAATGCCAATTTGCAGAAGAAAATTAATTTCAGTTTAAAATAGATAACTGTCAAACACACCGCAAAAACTGAACAAGACGTGAATGACTGTTTGCTTTTTCTTTTTTTACTGGGGGAAAAGAAAAAAGGATCATAAAACAGGAAGAACAAAGTCTCCTCATAAGGTATTGTACTATCGTTTTCAGCACATCTTACATAAATATATAAAATGACAAAGATAAATAATCAAAGTGTTTTGGAAACAGAAATGTTCATGGCGCCTTCTAAACCAAAACCAACCAAACTTCCAGTCAGCAACTTGCCATTTTAGCAGTTCACGTCACCACCTGATGTTTTTAGCAAGTCCTTTAAAATGCCTCGGTATCCAAGCTGGAAGCAAAAATGAAAAAGCCTTCATGTGTATCATAAATAAGATTTCAAGCACAGGGCTTTTCAGAAGAAACATGATGCCAAAACAGATCTCTGATCTTTCCAAGCATATCGACTTATGAAAATGAAACAGACTTAATACACCAAAAGGAATGTTTCGCAATCAATACAAGTCCTGGCACATGTAACGCCATAAAACATCATCAGCAAATCCAATGACCTACAAATGAGATCAGAACAGATATCAGGTTTTAAAAATGACACTGACAAAAAACATCTTGACACTTACGGGAAATGGTTATCAATTAAGAATGCAAGAAAATGCAAAATGTTTCCTAGAAATATTTCCAAACAATCCACAAAATTAATCATGTGACCTTTTAAACATTATTTTGAAGGAAATTTAATCCACAAAAGTCAACAGTATTTTGCATCACTGGAAGATCTCAGGTATTTGCTGTAAGTGTTAAAAAAAAAAAAAAATCAGCATAATTCTAGAGCTATTTCTTGTTGATTTCTCTCATAATGTGTCAAAACATGACATCAAAAACAGCCATCAACAATTCTTGTACAGCCTTTGTGACAAAAATAGCTCGCCACTTTCTTGTGCAATGTAGTAGTATATCCACCCATTTAAAACTATTTCATCTGAATAGACTATATGAGAATAATATAGGCACTCAGCTCATCATTCTGGTTTCTTTTTTTTTTCCTTCTGAAGGAAATAAAAAAGTGCTCCATTCAACATGTATGCCCAACATCCCATTGGCACTTATCCATTATATGAAAACAATTGGCCCCTCTTACCTGATGGGGTTAAACCACTTTAATGCACAGTAAAACATGACCAAATATATCTTCTAAGAGAAAGCTTGCTTTCTCCCTTTCCAACCAACCCCACCCTTAACTTCTTAAATGTCACAGGCTGCATGTTCTCAAGACAGAAGAGGAACATATGGACTTTGTGCAGATCCAAAACTCCCTCTCGTCTACATACTGCCAAACTTGCTCTGTTTGAAATGGTTTTAAAGAGGTAAGAATAATATGTGTGTGTCAGTGTGAGATGTGTCATCAACTGTAGTATGCCCAGACAGGGTAACTGATAAGAAAACTTAGCTGGTCAGCCACCAACCTGTGCAACAGTAAGCTCCAGAAACGAACTATCCATAACAAACAAACTAAACCACAGCAAATCAAGCGGTTAACAAGGGAAGAGGTTTTCGTGGAAGAAAAAATGGGGAAGTGGTGGTGTGTTAATCCACACAATTCAAAGTCAACAAAAGTTATGACAGTTATACATTCACTGAATGCATTCTGCCTCTCCGAGGGAGGCAGGCAGATCCACACTGGCTTCCTCCAGTCATGTGCAAGTATCTTACTTTCTCCTCTGTGGCTTTCTTGTGCAAGTACACAACGAGAATGAAGGAAAACATCTCCAGCCGTTCTGGCGGCAATTTTTAAAAAAGTGCAAAATGCAAACAATCCAACACAAAGAGTTAACTTGGGACGAAGAAAAACAAAGTAAAAAGTAAAAAAACAGAAAAAAGCCCAAACTGTGTGCATGCTGAAGACAAAATGAACAAAAACACAACTGAAATTGAAATGAAATTTAATAATAAACAACCACCAAAATGCTTTGTGGTCAAGAGAACAAAAGCAGTAAAAGACAATCATGGAACAATACTGAATAGATTAAAGTTGAGCAGCGCTGCTACGTGCACTGAAAAAATGTAAATGAAGTTATCTCGCAATCAATCGTAAATTATGCCAATACCACAAACGCACATTAAAGATCAAGAAAACATCAAAGAAGTGCTGTAGCATTGAAAAAATGTGAGAATGATACACAAACTAAACACGTACATGGGAACAGAACACCCAAAAAACATCAATAAATTAATATCCGAAGAGGGATGCCAAATTATTTATAACAAGTTTACACAAGATTCATCATCAGTGATGAGCAAAAAAAGGAAAGGGGAACAGGGAGAACAGAAAGGTTTGGGAAAAGAAGGAGATAGGTGGAGGTTTGGGAGGGGTGGGGAGTGGGGGAATAAGAAAGGAAATTGGGAGTAGGGAGGAATGGGGGCAGTAACTAGACATTGAGGCAGCAAGTCAAAAGGGAGAGAGACAGATGGGATGTGAAAAGAGGGGGGAGTGGGGGGGATCCAGTGAGAGAAATATACAAGAGCAAATTTGAAAGAGGGATGCTTAAAAAAAAAAAAAAAGAAAAAAAGAAAAAGAGATAAAGGGGAGGACAAAAACAAGAGACCCAACTTCTGGGGTGGGAAGAAATAAACAAAGAAAATGGAACAATGGAAGTATTTGGGGGAAAAAAAGAAAAGAGAAACCACCAACAAACCAATAAAATGACGGGGACAGCTTCCCCTCAAAATTTGCTTAACGCAAAATCAAAACTTCCCAGAACTTTTCTTTTTTAAATGAGTGTGGCTGAACATAAGGTTTATAACGTAGCTTTTTTCTGTGTGCTCTTACCTGTCACCATAAGAGGTATATATAGGTATATGTCCTGGGAATCAACCAAGGACGTTTCGTCTCCATCACAACAGATCCGTTCATGGTTTTGTAGATGAAGGTCACTATTTTAATGTGTTCACCTATCTATAAAAAAAGCTCAAATGTTTGAAGGACCCATTTTTCCATCTTTTTTTCTTCTTCTTCTCAATTGTTAAAGAGTTCTATCCAAACCTTAGACAGCCCTGCAAATATGATGCATGAACAAGACAAGCCTGCAAGTCCAAGCAACAACAAGGAATCGTAACAATGAAAAACATGTACAAACAATTAAGGAGGAAAAAAAACACACCACCAAGATGAATCTCTTACAGCAGTAACCACTAACTGCTTTCTCACAAAACAGTTTGAACCAGCTGAACTGTGATCATGCAGACAAAATGAACCACAATATCCAAGAACTGACATTTAAACTTATCACAAGTCGAGTGAATGAACAAAATCCACTGCAGGACCAGTTACTAGAATGGCAATGACAGTATGCTTACAGTGAACGCCTCCATAACCAGACTGGTTCTTCATGGCTTTGTTTATCACAAAGTGCAGCAGTACCAATTCTCAATAAGAGGTACAAGCTCCAAAAAGCATGGGAAAACCAAGTTTTTTTTTTCTCTTACCTCAAGCATTGATACACCAGTGGGATACTGGTATGAGTAAAAAGTGGAACACAGACCTTTAGTAGTAATGACTGATTTGAATACCAATGATAACTGACTAGAACACAATATCACTTGACACACAAGACGTCGTACTTTCAACTTACAAGGGAGTAAGACAAAGTTTGTGGTGGATTGAAAAACAAACAAAAAACAGGAATGATATATGATTTTTTGTTTGATTTTCACAAAGCAAAGCAAATTATTCTGTGCACACATCAATGATTCAACAGATAAAGGGATGATTAAAAAAAAAAGAAAGAAAGAAAAAAACGAAGACAAACAGTAGCAAACACTGTCTTGAAGTTGCATCATACTTGCAGGCCTTCTCATAATTATGTTTATTTAACACCCCATCCTTTATTATTATCATTATTATTCATATTAAATAGTTTCTTCATCAACAGTTTTGAGAAATGACCAAAAGGCAATCATTTCCACCGTCCAATGAACGATTTTCAATCCAGAAAATGGATTTGTCCATCTTCTTTGCTATAGGGGTGTGGGGGTAGGGGGAAAATATCTTCTGCAAAAGACAACTCTTTTTGCTTGTAGTTATTGTCATTGGTGTGTGTGTTACGTGACAGCTCAGCTGCTCTGTCTTTTAGTTCTCCTTACAGTCTCTGCCTTTTAGTCTCCCCCCCATCCCACCCCTACTGCTTTCGACTGCTGGATTTAAAGGAGACCTGCAAGACGCGGTTGCCCAGAGTGAAACCGTTGAGGTTCTGGATGGCCACCAGAGCTTCCTCGTAGTTGGTCATGGTGACGAAGCCAAAGCCTTTGCACTTGCCCGATGTGTAGTCACGGATGACCTTGACACTCTGCACGGCGCCAAAAGGTCCAAAGAGCTGCCAGAGGACAGAGTCCTCGGTGTCAGGTGCCAGGTTGTAGACAAAGATGCACCAGCCTGTGCTGTTGAGGGGGGCAGGGGTGGTGGTGGTGTTGGAGGCGGCGGCAGCAGCGGTGGTGAGGGTGGGGGGCAGGATGGTGTTGGGCAGGATGCCAGGCTCCAGGGGAGAGTACCTGTGAGTCACAGACATACAACTACAGACACCACGTCAGTGTAGTGGAAGGTCATGGAACAGACAGCTCATGCCAGCTACTTCATTCAACGGGCGCTTGAGCCTGTCCAGGCCTTCAACATGCTTTCCCCATCCCTTCTCCTCTGACAAATGAGACAGAGAACACCTTCCCCACCCAGGTTCGAACTTATGATGTCAATATAGTCTGAGTGCCAAATCTGAGCTTGATCAGTTCAGGAATGTGGACATGCAGTTTCATGGTCAATGACTGAGGAAGACAATGCTAAACCTGTAACCTCCAACCCCCACCCCAAACAGAAAGCAGACAAGTGTGTAAGAATGTTATAAACTAATGCTGGCAGAGGAAAGTCCACGTACACAGTGTGTGTGATTTGGACTTAAAAATAAGCTGAGCCAGCATTCAAGTTTATCACCACAAAGAATACATGTAAGAACATGAATAAACTGAAGTTGGCAGTTCAGAAATCACTTTTAACTGCAGGAGGTACAGTCATTCCAGAAGAGATCAAGACAGTGGAACAGAGAAAGGGAGAGTCTGAGCATGTGCATGATGGGTTGTGATCCAACTCTAGTAGTTAATGTTTATCACACGCTATCAAAAACAAATTACACACAAAAGAAACCGTGATGAATTAGCATTTTTTCAATACTGCGGTTACTTTTTTTTTTTTTTTTTGATAATCATAAAATCAGTTCAACCCCCCCCACCCCCTTCTCCCAACAAATCTATCAGGTGTACATTTGAGACAATCACACCACACTTGTTACCTAAACCTGCTAGTGGCGGTGGTGTGGTGGATAGGGCCAAAGAAGCGCCGCGTAGGCGACAGGTAGGTGGCCAGAGCCAGGGGTGTCATGGTGGCCAGGTTCTTGTTGGAACTGGGCGAGTTGGCAAACTTGACCGTGATGGGGTCAATGCACCCATCAGGTATGTGGTTGTTCAGCTTCTGGATGGCACGCTCCGCTTCCACCCGCTGGTCAAAGCGGATGAAACCCACCCCCTTTGACAGCCCTGCAACAGAGGGGCAGCATGGACACCCTTGTTGCGAAAGCTAGCCAAAAAAGAAACTACAGCAGTCAAAGAGAAGCTTAGTTAATCTCATACAGAGAAATTTCACATCAATCCATCCGTTCCTGTTGTTAAAATGGTGCTCCTATTCCCAACCTCACTTTCCTTCTTTTCAGGTCAACAAATACATAATTAATGCTAACTTAGTTAACACTATCAACATTTCATCATTCAAGTCTTATTTTCAAGAACTAATAAGTCAATAATTACATACATATCATTTTCTAAGTAAAATTACTATAATATACCTGAACTTATTCCACTGATTTCTCCAGCTCTGTTTTGAAGAAACATATTTATGTTTTTTCTAGTCCATGTTATGCATGTAACCATCTGGAAAATTTGCACCTTCATACATTGTTAATTGGAAAAACCCATCACAGAGAATCTACATTTTCTTCTTATTCCTAAAAAGTCAAGAAATCTGTTCATGTTCACATTGCCATAGTCAGAGTTTCACAAGTAACAATAATCCTGAAGCTTAAAGATAATTTTATGGACAGAAAATGTTGTTCTTGAGTTTGTAAAATGTCACAAACTCGCAGACTGATTAAACATAGCATTAAATATAATATATAATTTCCTAATAGCAGTGCCCTTCCCATTCTTTACAATGTTTTCAATCAGAAAGTATCACATTCTTGCTAAAGAAGCATGGCTTCAGTTTATTTACTGTATTTCTATAAATGATTGGGAAAAAAGAACCAAGCTTTTCTTTCTTTCCAGAAAACCAAACACGGCTTATCCTAAAGTGTCACATATGGCAGTAAAACCTACTTGCAACTTACACTACAGGAACAAATTTAGCTTTTGTCACAAAATTCTTTTTTCAACATACCAATTCACATATATTTCTACAACCATCACACTTTTATAGCACTTTCACAACAAACTGTGATCTCTCTAAAATACTGTAAACTTGGAAAAAAGCCCAAAATATAACTACAATTATGAGAATATTTCTATATGACTGGAAAATAAAATCCTTTCATTCACTGCATCACCCAAAATATACAAACACATATATATATATTATTAACCAATTCACATCGAAAGCACAATGGAATTTAAAAAAAAAGAAAAAGAAAAAAAAAAAAAGAAAAAAAGAGAGAAGAAAACCAGAAAACAAGACATTTTCATTATGTACATTACAATTAGGAAGACAGACATGAATGTTGTGAAAGGAATGGCATGCATGTTTCATGGATTTTCATGGCAAATTAGCATAATTGGAATGTTTCTTTGTTTCCAATGTGTGAGCATGTAAAATTCTGTGCAAGTTTCTAATCTGACTGACTGGTATCAACACAAGGCCCACTTTTACTGTTGTACATAATGAAAATGCTTTTTTATTTATTTATTTTTTTATTTCTTTAATTTGTAAGAACTGAATGAGTACAGATACACAATAAATAACTGAACATAACCAGACAACATACACATCACACTGTCAGCCATTCTTTGTGCAAAAAATCACCTGTCACTTGAAAAAGAAATAACTGACCCATTCAGTCTGTTTCAGGAGATCCCATCGCCTATCTACATCATCACAAACAGTTCTTTCAGCAACCGACTGATGGAGGAGGTGGCCCATCAGAATTTGAGGATTTCCAGTACAGACGCCAAGGGAGGTTAGTGATTTCTTTTCTTTATTGTTTGACAGTCACAGAAACACATTCCAATTTATTTATGGTCATCTTCAATCTGTTTAGTGCAAATTAATTCCAAATTTTCTCTAACTTCTATCCCTTGTTGATTAATAAAGCAAACCTTTAAATTCCACATGATCAATTACAAATATGACAGCTGTTCAAATGTGTGCAATGGCTATTTCACCTTTCATATGGCGACTCGGTATCTCATGCACAATCCAATTTCACACAGAAAGAAAACCTCCCTATGTTGAGGAACTTACAAAATACCTAGATCTTAATGCAACAACACAGGAAAGCCACAACTGAGAGATGTCACCATTATGTTTCCCTCCCAAGAACAATAATGATCTCATCTTTCGTTCTTTGGTGTTCTGGTCACAAAGCAGCAACTGTGAAGCCATTCCAAGGATTACGTATCTGATCCCTCTCCTCCCCAAACACCCCACTTGTTTCTAATAGCTAAGGTCAGCTGCTTACATACTTATTTGTAGATATTTACCGAACGTATCATTGTATGCATGCATTTGTTTGTGAACAAACACACACAAACTCAAATATGCATGGATACACACGAACACAAAGAACCTCATTTCACAGTATCCTAGCTGATATAGATTATAGTTTCAGTTTCTGTGTCACAACATTTGGACAAATCCATATACGCTAGACCACATCTGCTTGGCAGATGCCCGACCAGTAGCATAACCCAACTCACTCGTCAGGTTTTGAGGCCATGCATGTATATACGTGTACCTACCAGAGCAGGTTTCTGATACTGAATTTTGCCACAGGACAACGCTTGGTTGCCCTAGGCTCTTTTTCAGTGTGACAAGTGTGTGCTGTGCACAGGACTTCAGCTTATTGACTCATCTGAATGACTAGATGCTCAATTTGATTTTCCAGTCAACCTTGGGAGAAAGGGCTGGATTTGAATAAAGACCCTCATAGACACTGTACTGGCAGATAACGGTCTTGACCATTCTGCCACCTTCTTGATCTTCCTAAAGAGGAATTGAGAGAGAGAGAAAAAAAAGGAAAATAAACTTTCTTTTTTGTTGTTTAAAAAAAAACAACCCAAAAAACAACAGGCAGGGATAAAAAGAATTTATAGCTAGGTTTGGTCAGAGGCCAGCATGGCTGACAAACCAGACTTCCACCACTATGCCAACAATCTTGGCAGTCGAGTTAAAGCAGAAAGATTATAATGTTAGAAAAACAGGTTGCTCCAGATGATTGCCACCATAGACCTGAAAAGTTTCATGATAATTTTGAATGGCCCAACTACCTTAAACCTTATAAAAAGGAAAGAGAGAGAGATATGAAAGAACGTTCTGATCACAGATCATCTATCAGATCAGGTTGGCCTTGCCCCTAATCAAAAGCAGGTTCACCTGGGACTTCTCTCTGTTATAAAAGAATCATTAGAATGGTTCAGCATTTGTACAACTGAAACTGCATTATTCTTTCCTTGATTCCTGTTACTAGTGCCAGTATTCATGCTCTCTCTATGGCCATTCACTACCTGAAGTTTGATTAACAAGTGATTTCTATCTTGCCTATATGGTCATTCACTACCTGAAGTTTGATGAATAAGTGGTTTCTACCTTGCCTATATTTGTCAAGATATTTTTTTCTGACTTTGATCAACTACAATGAACTGCCAAGTCTTAAAAAAAAGGGGGTGGACACTGGAAGAGAAGATTTTACTATTATCTGTTGATGTTCTATTACATTTGGACTGTCCACCGCTCTTACTGTCTCAACCTTAGCTGCCAATGACAAAGTTTTATTTTATCATGGTCATGCATTTGCATGCACACAGACACAAGAAGATTATCATGGGCTCACAGAAAGAAACACTCACACACAACAAATAGAGGGTGATTAGATAGACTCATTTTGTTTAAACACACAAAACTGCCTTACAAACTGCTATAAAAATATATATATATATATTTTTTTTTAAAAGAAAAAAAAAGCTTTGCTAAAAACAGTTTCAAAGTTTACACATCCCTTCTGACTTATCCCCCTGATTTCCCACAAATTTGATTTTTAAATAAATCAAAAACAGAAAAGAAAATGCAAGTGACCTTAAAAGTTTGTGTGTGTGTGTGTGTGTGTTTTCCAAGTCACTGGGAAAGACCAGTTTAAGCTCAAGTGACAAATTTTGTTTGTCAAGTCTGTCAATTGTTTTTCATAAATAAGCATCAACGCTGTAATAGTGAGCGACTGACAAACTGAACAAGTGAGTGAGTGAGTGAGTGAGTGTGTGTGTGTGTGTGTGTGTGTGTGTGTGTGTGTGTGTTTGAGTGCACACATGCATGGATGAGGTGTGCATGTGTGTGTGTGACCTTTTCACTTTGAATCAAAATGATCCATGCCACACTGAAACAAGTAATTTGGGGGACAAGAAAGTCCATGAACTTCCACGCAAACATATGAATTGACACCCTCTGTTATAACATTCCTGAACCATCAGAATTCCTCCAGTCCTAGTATTAAGTTTAGTGAGGAAAAAAAAAGGCAGGTGAGTCTGCAGGGTTCGCCCATTTTGATATTTCCATGCCTGGTGTTCTAATTTTGAGAATGATTGACTCCCAGACACCGAGAGACACAGACAAGACAGAAATGCCCATCATTATCTTTGTAATTTTCATTTCAGTATATGGCCTCTGCTTTTGGCGGGTCTGCTGCAAAATGAACTAAAGCCAGCTTGGACTCTGCAATTTTTGTTAAAAATTACCAACTGGAACATCACAATTTATTTCCTCATCATTTCATGCTGTCATAATTAGGTCACAAATCTGCTTTGTCATGTAATGAATATTATGGTGGTTATGTTTTCAGCCGTGTTCCTTAGAACTCCTCTTCATAGTCTGCTGAAAATTTTAGCTTGTTTCTTATGCACTCTGAACAGATACATTTCTGTTATATACGCTGGATCTCCTGGCATAGTGCAAGGCTTTAACACTGATGGCACCCACAGGGTGAAAGGTTTGAGATTCCCCCCCCCCCCCCCCCCCCCCACCAACCCCAAAACTGAAATAAGATCCATTCATAGTCTCAGTGTATGTGGAAGCTGCAGCTTATAAAACAGGACCAGACACGTGGAAAATTTTTTTTAATGGCGATGACTTTTGCATACACACACACACATTATATCTACACACACACACATATATACACATCTGTTTGTTCATTCAAGTTAATGTTATAAGCTTTTAACTTTCACTCGAACATTTCACTTTTAAGTATTTCTTTTCCCCACCTTCCACCCTCTTCAAAATTTTCAAACGGCAACAGAAAAAAAGGTCTTATTTTTCTCCAACTTCTTATTCTATCCTCAGATTCTTTCTTATGCTCATGATTTCCAATGAAAGCCTTTCCCAATTATATGAATACAGAATATACATCTACGTGGGAAAAGGATTCACATAACACCCTTATTGTTGATATACTAAGGACAAAGAATGGCAGCTGAGTGAAATTTAAAAGAGTGCTGCTGAATCTTTCCACACTGAAGCACTCCAATATCACAAAATACAAACTGATGTTACACTGCTCATACTGGAACATATGGACAACATTAAAAGTGTCAATAAAAGCAAAATTCCATGCATTTAGTAGTGCCAAACGTTTTTAAGAAATAAAGAGCAACAATAAGATGCAAACAAAGGACAGACTAGGGTCAAGCTTTACTTTAAAAAAAAAAAAAAAGAAAAAAAAAAGAAGAAAAATGTTACACTGATTAAGAGCACATAAATCAAACACCATCTCTATGCAATGTAAAATTTCTAACCTTAACGACGGATACAGTCAAAATAAAAACCAACTCAACAAATCCAGCTTCAAAAACACATGGAAATGTCAACCAAAACAGAAAGAAAATGCTTAACTGTCGCGAAATTTTGAGGACACGAGAAAAGGCCAAAACTGAAAACAACTGACAAGCCATGCAAAAAAAAAAAAAAAAAAAAAAAAAAGGGAAAGAATAATATAGAAAAAAGAAAGCCAGATTCTGACCTGTGTTTGTATCATACAGAATTCTGGATGTAATAATCTTCCCACACTGGGAGAACAGTTTCTCGAGATCCTGCTGAGTCATTGACTTTGGCAATCCGCTTATGTATAAGTTAGCACCCTTTATACTTTCACTACTGGGCCTTGCAATTGACACCTAGAAAAATGTGTGAAGTCGTGTGAGTAAAGTTGTTGATACAAACATCACAATCATCATGTCAAATCAACACTCTGATACATCAGCCTTTTTCTTGTCGCTAGGCCCTGACCAATGTTTTCAAGAACACACACACACATTTACCTGTGTAAATATCTGTTCAACAGTCCAAAATTCGGAAAACTTATCAAACATGATTATTTCTTTACAATCCGAGATGCAAACAAGGGCAGATGTTAGAATCAAATAAATAAATCAATCCAGAAATGGAAATGAGTGAAAACGTATAGTAATGAAAGGAAAGCAAATGAACAAAATCAAACTGAAAAGCTGGACAGTTTGATCTTTTCTGGGTTTAAGCCTCACGTCAAATTGTGACGTAGGGAAAAAGGGAGGTCTGAATGGGGGAGCAAGGGGGTTGGGGCACACTGCACCAAGAAGGGGGTCTGATGTATCAAGAAGTGTATCATTGCAGCATTACAGAATACAAATGTGTAAATTTCAAAACCAGGTACCTGTCGTTTGGTCATATAGAATTCGTGAAGTTATGATATTCCCACACTGAGAAAAGAGATTCTCCAAGTCCAACTGTGTCAATGATTTTGGCAAGCCACTAATATACAAGTTAGCTCCCTTAATGCTCTCACTGCTTGGTCGAGCAAGAGATACCTGAAAATCAACAAAGATGTGTAAAAATGCAAAACAAAGTTGTAAACTAATCATAAGGGCAGAATGAAGAAAACACATAGATTAAAAAAAACATAACAGAAAGTAGGGTTAAATCAAATCAGACCAAATCAGTAATCCTTATGGAAACTTCCTTTTACTATTCATTACAAAAATAAATTACTGAAAATAATCCAGTGAATAAAATAGGAGATTATAAAAAAGAAAAAAAGACAAAAAGACAACTGTCTTGATACCAAACAATACAGCATTTGTTGATGCATAATTGTCTTGTTTGTGGTAGATACTTCATTAAATTGTTTTAAAGGCTGTTGAATTGTTATCATCTCAAGTAATCACAAAAGGAATTAATTCTGTTTGGTAAAGAGAATAATATACATGAATGTGTCTGTAATCCTCTTTTTTGAGTTTAAACATCTTTTTCCTTATCCCCTCCCACCCCCCTCCCCTAAACAATAAACAAAAAACAGGCAGAATTTTAAAATGCCACCTCTTTTAAAAAGAACAAGAATGTATCTTCACTTTGTTGCTATTTTTGCAACAAAAGCTGTAACCTTTTGCTGACATTAATTATTTACATAAAATATATTTCAAAAGTTCATGTTTACTGAAGTAATAAGACAAACCTAAAATGAGTTTCAAAATATTCTTGCAGAACTGCACAAACAGTATTGCTTATTGGCTTTCAGAAAACTGGGTACCTTTAACCTTTCAATGGTTATAAAAAATAAAAAATTTAAAGCAAAACGAAAGAAGTGAATACAATTAAAACTGAAGTGTACACAAAAGGGTCTTCCTCATTGTTTTGGTCTTTTAAAGGTTCATCCAACTCATTTGTTGAGGCCTTCAACAGATGGGAGTTTCAATGTCAAGACCAGACACATAGCATGACCACCTCCTAAAGTTTCTCACTTATCTCAGTCTCCATATCATCTGCCTCGATTTTCTTATTGCAAACATATTCTACACTCTTTCAAAATGTGATGTCAATTAGAGTTGCTTTATACTTATATCAAGCATTCTGTTTTGTATGCATATCAAACACATACAGGAAGATGAAATAAATGACTTTTAAGTGACCAAAACTGTTGAAGAAATCCAAAGCAAGGTATCTAACTGCCAAAATTCAGACTTTTTGTTATCTTCTAAGCCACAGACTGAGGGAGAGGCAGACTGAAGGTGTGTGTGTGTGTTGGGGGGGGGGGGGGGGGTAAGAGTTGTCATGTTATTCTTGTTTTAAAACACAAAGTCTTTCCTCCTTTCATATTAATCAATATTTTCAAGACCCATCCACAGTAGGAACTGACCTGTTGAGGCAATCAGAAATAAAGGTGTTACAGGCTTATCTGTTGTGACGCACACTGCTGACAAGCCAGTGAGGCAGATGCCAGCAGATAGCTACCATGGCTGTTAGAATGTGCCACCCTTTGTATGCTCTGCTGACTGACAAGTAGCAGGTGCACTTTTCTATTTCTGTGCTCTTTGAATGCACTTGGCAGCATTCCTTGCAATGCTGTAGCCTAGACGCAACACACCAAGGTGTAACAGTGGCACATTCTCTGATATCAATATTGACATCAACGCTCACTTCTGACTTTCTTTGCTATCATCAAAATGGGTCACAATTTTATTTCCTCTAAATGCTTTCTGCAACTGTGGTCTGATTCTGTCTGCCTGACCAAATACTAACCAAAGTAAAACGAAGTGTAATAATGAAAAGATTTGACAGAAAAGGGTGAAGGACACCGAGTCAGAAAAAGAGAGAGAGAGAGAGAGAGAGAGAGAGAGAGAGAGAGAGAGAGAGAGAGAGAGAGAGAGAGAGAGAGAGGGAGGGAGAGGGAGAGAGAGAATACAAAATGAAATTTCAACAAACCCAACATCAAGCATCAAACTTCAAAAGAAATAAAATCAAAGTTGACAATAACCAATGTATTACTGTACAAAAATGAAACTGATCAAATTCAAGAATAAAAATTTCTTTTCCTTCTTGACAATTTGGACTTGGAGTTGTATTTAAACTTAGAGAGCTCTCCTACACACAACAATCAGTTATGCACAATTCTGAGCATCAACATTTGCCAACTCTTTGAAAAAATGACAGCAATGACACATGATGAAATAATCTGGCTGAAGGAACTAACAGAAACAGAGAAAAGTCTACAGGTTGAAAAAAAAAAAAAAAAAAGAAAAAGAAAGAAAAAAAAAAAGAAGATTCAAAACACAAATCCAATGAATTGTAAACATTTAACAGACAGGAAATTTAATTCAAGTATTATCCCATTACCAAAATGAAATACTCATTCATCAGAAAAAATATAATGTAACTGGAGTAAAAATGTTAATACTATACATAGCCAGGCTGAACAAAAATCATGTTTCCATGTAGAAAATAGAAAAAGAAAAGATGTATGGGAGAGTATATGAGCTTGAGTGGTACTTACCTTGATAGTTTTGTTCTGCAGCCTCAGTCCATTCAAAGTGTGGATGGCCTTGTCGGCATCCTCTTGTCGTTTGTAATTAACAAATCCATAACCCAAGCTTTGGCCTGGGGAAGACAGAAAATTATGCATATGAATACCTTTCGTTATAATTTTTAAAAGCTTAAAAAAAAAAAGAAAAAAAAGAAAAAAAAAAGAAGGTAAACTGAAATTATGGTTATCTGGCCAATATAATTCTTAGTTCATATTGTGTATAGAGTTAGTGAGTGAATGACAGTTTGTATGTATGTATGTATATATATGTGTGTGTGTGTGTGTTGCGGGGTGGGGGGCAGCGGCGGCGTGTGCGCGTGAGCCACATCT
The DNA here is from genome assembly GCF_041734735.1 of Babylonia areolata. Taxonomy (NCBI): domain Eukaryota; kingdom Metazoa; phylum Mollusca; class Gastropoda; order Neogastropoda; family Buccinidae; genus Babylonia; species Babylonia areolata. Next base: position 35,586,892 of record NC_134895.1, on the reverse strand, counting down.
GACAAATGAACGGTCTAGATCAGTGACAAATATAACTGGAGATCACTGATCAGTGATGATGAAAGTAAAGTATGACACTGACTTCCATTTTATGCTCATTTGACTTTAGATTATTGTGTTCAAGCCTTCACACCACAAACTACAATACAGCACTGCACTGCAGAAAACAAAGACATATCCAATACAAGGATGATCAGCAGACATACACAATTCAATATAATAAGCAATCATAGGGTGCTGAACGAAGTGCTGGGAAATATCAAAGGCTGTGTGCACAAAATGAACCAGTCTGGCTCCAGAACAGAGCCCTGGGGCACAAAACACAAATGGACAGAAGGATCAGACATGTAAGCTGACACTATGTATCTGCTCCCTTTCATGTTTCAGAAACATGTGATTCAAACAACATGCATGTTGTATCCTAGCACTAAAAGGCAGCTTGATAAAGATGCTACAAAACACTGTGAGCAATAGAGTGCCTAAAAATGGCACTCAAATGAAGAATCATGATGAAAAATTAATTGCTGGTGACAAGAGATTAAAACAAAAGACTTCAAGCAAGGCGGTCAGCAAACTATGACAAAGCCTGTATGAGGACTGAAAAACATTTCTAGTAATTTTTTTTAAGACCAATGCTAAGGCAAAAAGCTGTTTCAAGCATTTTCAATGTAAAAGAATAGACGGTTCTTAACTTCAGAACATCAGTGTTGGAGACAGCCTTCTTCAGCAGTGTTTTTGCAAAGGTGGTCTTCAGACAATGTGAGGTACATTGCCAGTTGACAGTGAAACAAGCACAGCAGATGCCAAACATCAGAAATTTGTATTATTTGTATTTTGCAAAAAACAATTATCACTTTCGATACAAGGTCGAAACAAGGCACGTGTGTGTGTGTGTGTGTGTGTGTGTGTGTGTGTGTGTGTGTGTGAGAGAGAGAGAGAGAGAGAGAGAGAGAGAGAGAATAATAGCAGTGATCCAGGGGCCAGCAGTCTTGCAGCACAGAGACAGTATTTTCAGAGAGGGAGGGGGCGGGGAGGGGGCATGCTGTCCTCTGTAACCAATTCCATTAAGGGCAAGTTATTGATTGGGGACACTGCCTTGGGCCATGGGAGGAGGACAGGACGGTGGCAGAGAAACTTGAATCAAGGGGGACTCGTTGAGAGAGGGAGAGAGAGAGAGAGAGAGAGAGAGGGAGAGAGAGAGAGAGATGCCTGATAGCAAGGGAAGGAAAGGAGGGAGGAGAGGGAGGGAGGTTGTGGTGGGAAGTGGGAAGGAAAGGGCCGAGGTGAGAATATGGCGGTGGAGAGGATGAGGGGGGAAGACTGACAACAGGGGAGGGGGATGGATAGGGGGGCGGAAAGGGGGGCTGGAGGGGGGTGGGGGGGAGTGTGAGAGAGAGAGAGAGGGTAGGTGCAGGGGGGGGGGGGGGATGTGTGAGAGAGGACCAGAACCGCCAATACCAACGTCCTTCGATCCTCGGTGTAGTATCCCAGATTGTCCCCCACGTGGAAACGTCCCCAGGGGACAAACTCACCGTTCATAATGTCCCCTGCGGACATTGTTTGAGGCCAAAATGTCCCATTTTAGGGTTGTTTTTTTTATCCTCGTTCTGAAATGTCCCCTTTACCCTGAAAATGTCCTCCCCATGTATCCTGTAATGTCCCCCCCCCACCTCCCTCCCCTCACCCCTCCCGTAAGCCAGTGTGAAAGTATACATCAAGTTGTATGCCGTACAAGCATTGGGTTCATGCTTATGATTATAACAAGTATTGTGTGTGTGTGTGTGTGTGTGTGTGTGTGTGTGTGTGTGTGTGTAACTGTCTTTGTCTTATGCATGTGTGTGTTTGTGTGTGTGGGATGGGGGCCAAGAAGCGTGCAGAAGAGTATGCATGCATATGCGTGCGCGCGTGTAGGTATATGTTAAAGTTATTTAAGTGATAAAAACCATTTTTCAATGCAAAATCTTTTTGTATTTCTTTTATCACAACAGATTTCTCTGTGTGAAATTCGGGCTGCTCTCCCCAGGGAGAGCGCGTCACATTACAGCGCCACCATCGAAGTGGATTTTTTTAACAGAATTATTCCAGGAACACCCTTTTGTTGCCGTGGGTTCTTTTACCTGCACTTAGTGCATGCTGCACACGGGACCTCAGTTTATCCTCTCATCCGAGTGACTAGCATTCAGACCACCACTCAAGGTCTAGTGGAGGGGGAGAAAATATTGGCGGCTGAGCTGTGATTTGAACCAGAGCACTCAGATTCTCTTGCTTCCTAGGTGGACGCATTACCTCTAGGCCATCACTCCAATTGGTATATATTCCCTGAGTTTTCCCTGTCTTTTTGTCAGCGTGATAATGCCACTGGGTAAAATATCTGAACATGCCTCAGTTGACAAAACAGAAGAGATTATTATATGGGAGAGACAGAGACAGACAGAGAGAAGGACAGACAGAGAGAGAGACATGTGTGTATATCTGTTAGTGACTTGAAAATATTGAAATAACAGTTTGAAAACAAATGACATACCACGGACATAAACTTTTAAGAGAGAAACATGTGGTGTAACAAATTTTCATGTCCTCAATAAAACAATGAACAATCAAATTTCTGCCACGTCAGACCACAAAATAACAATAACAATTGTAAAATCAAAAACATACAACAACTGAAAAAAATATGAATTGCTTGTGGTGCAAAATATCTAGAGGCCAGCAGTTCTGTGAAATACTCTTTTCTCGACCTTTTTCTTTGTTCTGCAACCCGGATTTATACTGACCTTTTTTCAAGTATGAAACCACATGGGCAAAGTTTCCATCACCCACACTGAATCTGATACATCCTGCTTTTAACACTCTTGCAAAGAAAAATCAAACAGTCATCGCTGAAACCACACACACACACACACACACACACACATATATATATATATATATATATATATATATATATAAAACACATTATTTACTCTTTTTTTTTTTAACAGCTTCCACTGTTCTTGATGTGGCAATGGTATACTTCAGAGATAGAGGACTGTGTTTTGACTGCTGACACGACCTACACCAATATAGTTACACACACAAACACACACATGTGTGCGCATGCACATGACCTACACCAATAAAAGTACAGACTCATGGGCATGCACACACACACACACACACACACACACACACACAAAACACACACGTGTGCAGATGTAGCAAATGTTCTGTTGGAGAAAAGCTGGGGGTGTGAGGAGGGAGGGGCATTTTCGGCGGAGGGGATGTTACAGGATACAAGGGGGTGACATTTTCAGGGAAAGGGGGACATTTGAAAACGAGGCTAAAAAGCTATAAAAGGGGAAATTTTCCGCATGGGACATTATTAACGGTGAAAAAGTCCCAAGGGGGCCTTTCCAGCAGTCAAATTATCCTGGGGACGTTTCCGGGGTGGGGGGACAGTCTGGTATGGTACACCGGTACTGTTTTGGGTTCTTTGTATTTTGGTAACCACTGGCTCTTTCCAGTCGATGTTGCCAAGGCCAAGGCTCCCCGCCTGCCTGCGCTGGCACCATCCAAAAACTCTGAACACCGATGAGTCCCCTTACTTATGTTTCAAAATGGGAGGGCACTATAGTTCAGCAAACAGAATTTCCAACTCAAAATCGTTAATCTTACTAGTAGTAGTAGTGGTGGTAGAAATAGTAGTAGTGGTGGTGGTAGTAGTAATAACAGCAGTCGCAGCAGCATTACAAATAGTTGTAGGTAGCTATACAGTAGTAGTGGCAGTAGTAGTACTACTAAGTACTATATAATAGTGAGGGCAAAACATGTGAAGCTTTGAAATGGATCTTTGTTTCATGAGATAGCTTTGTATAATTTGGAGAAAGTTTTATGCCATACTTCCCTGGGTTACACATCAAGATTTCTATTTAAAAATTTTTTTTTTAAAGGTAAAGAATTTGGATTAATCTGTCCAGTTGATTCTTAAATTTCAAAAAGATGGCACTTCTTTTGGCTGAGTTGAGGTGCATGGCCTTAAAAACCACCCATTCTGAACTATGCTTCTGACTCTGAGGTCTACTTGAAATATTATATGTCAAATTCATGTACTTTTTTTGAGTAGCGAAAAATCCTTCTTCAGCTGCTGTAAAAACAATAAAATGATTGAAAATGACTTTATGGATAATTTTATACCCTTTTTATCCATAACATTTCTCTTAAAAAGTTAACTTCTCACAAAATAAATATTAAAAACTAAAAAAAAATTGTCTTTGTAATGGGAAATGGAAGCAGAAGTGAAGGAATTCAGTTTGATTTTGGCATACTGTGAGTTTCATTTTTTATATTCTGTGTGCGTGCATGTGTCATGGTGTGTGTGTGTGTGCGCATGTGTGTGCCACAGTATGTGGTGGTATGTCTGGCAATGAAAGTCTTAACACGCTACGTGTGCTTATATTAAGTTTTTTCTTGCGTGTGGATGCCACAAACATGATTAATATTACTATATACACTGCGCTGACAGCGTCATCTTTTTACAACTACACCTGTCTCGTGGCAACCGCCGGCAGTGCTGTTGCAATAACTTTTGGTTGATATACATGTAAACCGGGACTTTTCCTGCACAGTGCACCTAAGCTGAATAACATACTGAGACATATCCCAGGGGGTTTACACAGATGCTGCCAAAATAAGCAGCCACCAACATCAGTTGTGATGGCTTCTAAAACCCTGAGGAAAAGAATATTGCACATATCTGTTTCTGTCTGTCTAGGCAAACACCTTTGGGAAGAACTGAAAGCATGGGAACATGTTTCTCACAATATGAAGTGCAGACTACATTAGATCAATGAAAGTTCTCACTCACTACCTTGTTTACAAGAAGATATTTATGAGGAATGAGAGAAAGGGAAAGGTGAAGGAAAGAGTGAACGGGTGGGGGAATGAGAGCAAGCTCTCTAAACAGAATCAAACAACCAACCCCTCCCCCCCTACAATGTAGTTTATAATTAAGATATCAATAAGGTCTAATATGAAGCCACTAGTTAGGTTATAATATGGGTACAAAGCAGAAAGACACACATAGACATGCACATACACACACACTACTTCTGACACACACATACAGTATAACAGTGAGAGAAAAGGAGGAGGAGGAAAAGAACAAGAAGCATAGAACTTTAGAAGCTATAAGAAAAGAAAAAAAAAAGGAGAAAAAAGTACAATACTATTTTGCTTGAGTCTCCATTACATCTCTCCCTCATTCCATGCATGCAAATTCAAACAATGGGATACATTCTGCTGTACAACTCATTTCCGGCACGAAAGGTTTGAGAGGATAACTTTGGGACCAAAAGTAGTTTGTGAAATTTAAAGTTAAACCCTCTGCACAATCCAAAAAGAATTCCACCCAAAGGGATGTCAGTATACTGTATAGTTTGCAGCTACAATGCAAAGTTTCATGCGTGATGTTCCTCAGTGTTATGGACAGCTGTTCCCGTACAACTGGGGAAGGGAGATCTGAAAACTGCAGTATCAGTATCAGTAGCGCAAGGAGGCATCACTGTGTTCGGACAAATCTATATATGCTACACCACATCTACCATGCAGATGCCTGACCAGCAGCGTAACCCAACCTGCTTAGTCAGGCCTTGAGAGAGAGAGAGAGAGAGAGAGAGAGAGACTGATGGAGGGAACAATCAAGAGTGAATGATATTCATCTTCCCAGAAAGCAGCTACTCTTCTTCCTTCCTAACATAAGCTCTCTGATGATTCTGCTGTGCTGGTGCACAGCTCCAGGAATGTTTGTGCTTTGATAACCCACTCTGACATGAGTTATAGAATCTTGCACAGTGTGTATTTGATCTTCTGAGTGTGTACACACACAATGAGGGTTCAGGCACTTGAATGTCTACACATCTGTTGACCCAGGAGATGGGAAAGGCCTAAGAGCTATTTCACCAACCAGGCACCAATGAACCTAACAAAATGATGACTTGAAGTTAAACACAGTTGTCTATGGGCTCATGTGTGGTAACACTTTCAAAGGGTAATGAGTTGAAATCATAATATACTTTCTCCAGTAACAGGATCTTCAAATTTTTAAAAACTTGCAAGAAGTCTATAAAAAAAAAAAAAAAAGAAAAAAAGAACAGATAAGAGGAATCTTGTTGCATATCATATGTTTTGATGTTAGGTCAATGAACATGGGAAGATTACAAACTGCAGTTCTTTTTCTGTCCCGTTTTCTTCAGATGAAATTCCATTTCCTTCACCTCTTTGGTGGCTTTCTTTTTTTCTATTGTTTATTTTGTTTTTTTGCAAATAGGTTTTTTAATCCACGAAACATGAAATATAGCCCACTTAATTTTCAGGTCAAGCTTAAAACATTTTTCTCTTCATACATTATACTGAAGAATATAATAAATGTAACTAGCACAAACAAAAGTAGCACCATTAACTGGTCAATGTACTTGAGGTAAAGCCAGAGCAATGAAGGTTGAGGGGAAGGAAAGCAAAATGAGATGGGGAAAGAACAAGACAAGGTGGGAATGGTAGGCTAAAGGGAGGGAAAACAGAGAGGGTGGGTATGGTAGGCCAAAGGGAGGGAGAAACAGATAAAAAAGGGAGAAACAAAGAGAGACAAAGGGAGAAATAAACAGACAAAGAGAGGGTGCAACAGAAAATAAAAGTGGAAGAAAGGGCAGCCAAGGGAATGGGGAAGGGAGGAGGAAAAATAAGTAAAGAATGGTTTTAAACAACCCTTTTCTTACCACAGGGATATGGGGTTTTTTTAACACAGGGATATGGAGTTTTGAACAATCACATTAATTCACACCAATATCATGAACATGCATCCTTAACAATCACACCAACAACATACCCACACCAAAGATCAATACACCCAGTTTCAGCTCACCTGTGGGTTTGTCCCTGATGAGCTTGCAGGACTCAAGCTCCCCAATGGAAGCAAACAGGGAGCGGATCTCATCCTGAGACATGGTCTGCGGCAGGTAGTTGACGATGAGGTTGGTCTTGCTGGAGCCGTCGTCCTGCAGTCCCACTGGTGAGCTGGTGCCATTGGTCACTACTCCACCCCCACTCACCTGAGCGTGAGATGTTGGGTCGATCATGTTGCTGTCTCCCAGTGTGATCTGAGGAAGAGGGGAGGTGGTGTTAGAACTGGGGAGCGGGTCAACTGAGGCATTGTTTCCAGCACACTGTTACATAGTCTTCAGTAAAACACCCACCCACCCAGCCTCTTAGAAGCTCTGACTAGATATTATTGTCATATGATTTTCCCAGCCTTTCTTCCACAGAATGCTGTGAGAAGCTGGGAAAACAGTGTTGAGATTATGGTGAAGTAGGGCAGCATCAATGGAACCACACAAATTTACCAATAATTTTACTGTCCAGTACCAGCCACCCCCTGCACACACCAACATGTACAGAATGTTTCACAAGTCTCTCAGTTTACTGATGAAACCCCAGAAATACCTTTATAATATCAAGAAGCAAAATTAGATTAAATAACTGTGTCCACTGTCTTCTGAGTTGCAAACATTTTCAGTATATCATCACAGATCTACAGACAGCTCATGCTTATCTCCATCCTTAATTCCGATGCATTTTATAGTCTGCAATTTGTATACATACATACATACATACATTACATATATATATATATACTGGTATATACTTTTTTTTTTAAGTGGATGACTTCCACTCCAGAAAAAAATGATGCTGTGCAATGATGTATTTAGCATTCCTGACATAACATGTCCAAGTGTGAAGGGAAAACGGACAATGTGCTTCAGTCTTTTGTGTGTATATCTATAGGGCAAGTGTGTCATTTCCTACCATCAGCTGTGTAGGTGATAACTGGCAATGAAGCAATTAACATATTCCGTGCAGCGCTGGCCTTTGAGGCACAAAATAATTGTCAGTCACACCAGCACTGCAAGTCAATAAATGCTCTGGCCTTTTGCTGAAGAACAGACAGGTCATTATTACAGAACAAACCAAGTGTTAATGTTTCCACAGTGTCAGTGTCTCTACAGTGTTTATCTTTTCCTGCAGTGATAGATATTATCATACACATAGTTTTACGTACAGTACACTCAGTCAAAAACTGTTTTAATCACTTGTATCATTTATTGCTAATGTGTAATCAAAGTTCAATTAAATGCTGAATAACCCCATATCGATCATTTATTGCTAATGTGTAATCAAAGTTCGATTAAATGCTGAATAACCCCATTAACCTCAAGCTCAGATGATGCTTATAACACATAAACATACACAATTTTATTACTAATTTCAACAGAACAGAAAATGAAAAACAAATCACAGCATCACCATGCCACTCAAGCCAAAACTCTCATCATGCCAGCTCTACCACCACAAGCTAAAGCAATACTGGCTCCACTGTGCCATTGAATAAGAGGATAACTACTACCCTATAAAGTGTTTGATCAAGGTTAATCATCAGTACTGGTGGCCAGACATACAACTCCCTCCACCATCAAGGCATTAACCAGTAACAAAGAGAGCCTGGATGATTCATGCCTCCCTCTCAATACTGGCTCTATTGATCTGACTGACCATACCATTACTTGGCCGCCACACTGCAACAATAGGCACCAACTGATGGTCACACAACTATGATTATTACAGTTATGGAACTAATGACAGCCACAAAAACTGCAATCAGTGGGCTGTTATCAAATAATCGCATTAACCTGAACTGTAGTAACTAACAGCATGGTCCATGTGATATAAACAGAATGCTTGTTGAATGCAACATCACTGAACATGGATACCTCACTGTTCCACCATCGTGTAAAGAAAGAATACAATAATTGTTTCCATGTTAAGATTAAAATGCATCATAACTAAAGATTGCTCTACATATAATTTATATATATATATATATATATATATATATATATATATATATATATAATTTAATGCACAAAAGGTGGCGATTTACTTATATATATATATATATATATATATATTTGTTCACTGATGCTCAGTTGATGTTTTTTTTAATGCAAAGGGAATGGGTGATACATGGAAAGAGCATATATATATATATATATATATATATATATATATATAGAGAGAGAGAGAGAGAGAGAGAGAGAGAGAGAGAGAGAGAGAGAGAGAGAGAGCTTTAGCTCATAGTCATAGGTACAGTTTGTTTCCATCAAATCCTAACTAGAGACTACAAACTCCACAAAGAAGCAACTGAATTATCTCAGTGACCTGTGTTGAATTACTAGTACAGCATGAATCAGACTTCTGCAGAAGTTTGGCAAGACTCACACATTTGGAATGTTTTTCAATGGCATGGTGCTTTTGCCAAGAGACTTAAAAATTTTCCACTGACTCTTCAATTGTGCTAAAAAGAAAAAGAGAGCCCTGCACTTTCACAGGGAGGTTAAAGTAATCACCTGTTTTTAAGGACTTTAAACAAAATGAAAAATACATAAAACATTAGAAGACACACCGACTGCAATCGGTGAACTGAGAAATAAAATAAAATGGAAAAAAGGGCAGCACAAGCACTGAAAACCAGAACTACTAAACAAAACAGTTCCATGCAATAAAGAGAAACAAACAAAATACAACAAACCTTAAATGAAAATGAGTTTAGACTTCCACCGCCTTCCCCTCCTTTGACTTCCTGTTCAAGAAATCAATGCACGTAAAGAAAAAAAACAACAATGCCTTGTTTTTGTTGTTTAAAAAAACACACTACAGAATGCTTTCAGTTCCTTTTTCTTTTTTCATATTCTCAATCACAACCTGGACTGGGAAAGGGGTGGAAGTCTGCTGAAATTGGAAGTCATTTCAAAATCTAAAGATAAAAAAGAAAAAAAATCATAAGCTGAAAATGCTCAGTGATACAGTATAATAACTATCAGTTGAGGACAGCAAACTGAAAGAACAGCTGATCAGAGAGGACAAAACTGACGTGTCAGATGTCAAAATGATGGTTGATGAATCCTGTTGTTCGTTTTGGTTTGTTACTGATGACAGTGGGTCTGACTGACTTTATTTGAAACAGGCACTACAAACAACCCTTCACCACAGATGCCAGACTGAGTTTCACCGCTACCCAACACCCTCTGATGCTGTGTCCTCCCATTACTTACCATGACAGGGGCACACAATGGGTAGCTAGCGTAACTGCAGTTCTGGGCCATTAAGACACCTTTCGGATTGTCTCCGTCTGCTTCAGGTGAGCCCTCACAGTGATATGGAGAGACTGGGTTTTGTGTGTGTACTGTTTCCTGATCCTCACACCAACTTCTAGTTCTCACACGTACTGACTCACTATGAGCAAAACTAGAATGTGATGGACTTCAGGGGGACAGCAGAATCATTCAGCGCTGAAGCATACAAAAGAGAAGAGACATGGATTGGAACAAAGACCACTCAGAGATCAGCCTTCCTCATAGGCACACATGGTAGTACATACCTGCATCGAGACTTAATATACGTTCAAATGTTTCAACCGTTTGAAAATGACCACGCGTGGCTGTGTTTGACAACACACGAATGACTTGGGGAGCATCCACACACACAAAAAATAATAAACCCTCTGGTACAACTGATGCTGTAAAGGTCCAGATCCTTGGTAATTCACACTGCAAATCAATTTCTATCACTGGTTTCTGTCCCTCTTTCTTCTCCAAACTGAGTGAAAATTGGTTTTCAACAGCGATGTCCGTGAAGCCCAAACAGGAGCCCACAACAGCGTGAAGTGAGTGAGAGTGTTGTGAGCCTATTTCAACACAAGAGACGGATGCTGATGGCAACAGCTGGCAGCTAGTTGGTTGCGCGACTACCGACAGAGGTGGGCTTCTGTTTCACTGTAGCACGATCAGTGCAGACAATATCTTTCACCCCCGCTCTCTCTTCCACACTGTGGCTTAGGCGAGCACTGACTGAGACCGTTTGCTGCTTCTGCCCGACATAAATAGCATTAGGCCTCCTAGCACCACAGAAAATTAATGCCGATGCCTCCGCAACCAATGAGAGAGCGGCGCTTGGCCTGCAAGCTGTCGGGTGGCCTGCCAATCCAGTCCACCCCCTCCTCACCTACCCCTAACTTTCCCATCTTCGCCCATCCCCCAGTCCCCTCACACCTCCTGTGTGCGCGTGTTTCCTCCTGCTGCAGCAACGACATTCTCTGCTACTACCCTCTAGTCACCGGTCGGCTTTGCCTTATCTCGTTCACGTGGATCGCCTGTTTCACAATGCGCTTGAGGCAGCACGTGAAAATTCTGGGGCAATAAAGTTAACTCCACCAGCTGCACGTGCGATTCGGACAGTGAGATCACTCAGGCTTTTTGTATGACAACTCACTGCTTTTACTTCACCAAGCAACGGCTTTGATAGTGTTACCATATAAATTTTCAGTTTAAAAATTTGCGAAGGCTTTCCGGGTCGCATTAAAATTATGGTCATCAGCGAAACAGGCCCTGTACCCCAAATAAAATTAAAGTACTATGAGCACATGCCCACTCCACAATCCTGGTCGCGTGCCGCAGTGAGAGACCAAACGAAGCGGTGCGCGAACGCCGTGGTGATTCCGTCAATCACGTCTCAGTTTCTTTGTTCGGCACCCCGCCGGCCGGGCGGACAAGGCATGAACAAAGCTAGGTTCTTTCTCACTATCTGCTAAAGGGGGATCTCAACAACGGCACAAATGACCACGTCGAATCTTCAGTTGCCGCTTCTGTTCATTGCATTACTAATAAATTATGTTTTTTCGTTGTTCTTTTTTTTTCTCTCTTTTTTTTTTTAATGTATTCCGTCTGAAGCCGTGACTGGCAGCTCTGAACAAGTAAAACGGAGTTTGTATTGAGTATATTGATTTCAATTAATGTGAATGGTCTCCAGTGTTGTCGGTTTTCATTTCAGAGTTTTGATTCAAATAGACTGATCTCTGGATTACCAATGACTGTGTAATCCACTAAATTATATGGTCGAATGGCGTACTAGTACAGTACAAAATATGTCAGATGGAGAGAGAGAGAGAGGGAGAAAGAACACCAACCGCTAATTTTTCATATTACGTAATTTTTCATATTACCGGCTGTGCCCTTAGGACATGTAGCCAATGAACAGACTAAAATATTATCTGGCATCAGGCAGAACTGTTTAGATATATAGTATGAGAAAAGACATCGGAGGGGAAAATGAAAGAAGAAAAAAAAAGCATGTGATAATCATTTCTGTTTCCTCTCCACACAGGTCACAACAGATAAAAAAACAAAACAAAAAACAACAACAAAAAACAACAAAACCTGAGCATGGAAACAAAACTGACACTAAAACAAAAGGGGAACACCAGTACCAATTAGAACTTTAATAATTTACTTTGTAAAATTGTGAAAGAATCTGCCTTGACTAGATATTACTGTCATATAGAACTTGAACATCCAGAAAGTTAATAAAATTTATTTCCTTACCCATCTTGTGGATCTGCGGTTCAAAACATCTTACTCTTGGTATTAACATCATTCACACTGCACTTGTGTCACACTTACCCAGTGAGCTGTATTTTGATGTAATGCACTTTAAACAAGAGAGGCAAGGCCTTCAAGACTCACTTGTGAACACTTAAAAAAAAAAAAAAATCCAAGCTTTTTATGTATTGAGTGTAATTTCAAAATGTAATGTTTAAGATGAGAAAGATCAGTTTAAAACGAATTAAATCCCCTAGCATTAATTACAGAGTAATTTCCCTTTTTTACTATCTGCACCAAAACGTTTGCAAAATAAATAAAACTTCCATGCTTAGCAAAAGAAGTTCCTGTTTGAACAAAAAATGATAATAATGTCTGCTCTTGTTGTTGGGTCAGAATATCAGATCAAAGTGCCAAGTTTAGAGAATACAAAAAATATAACAGTAAATGCAGTTTGCATATAATTAGGCTTCATTTTTTTTTTTTTTTTTTTTTGTGCCCATCCCAGAGGTGCAATATTGTTTTAAACAAGATGACTGGAAAAAACTGATTTTTTCCTATTTTTATGCCTAATTTGGTGTCAACTGACAAAGTATGTGCAGAGAAAATGTCAATGTTAAGTTTACCACGGACACACACACACACACACACACAGACAACCGAACACTGGGTTAAAACATACTCACTTTGTTTGCACAAGTGAGTCAAAAAAGTGTAAGTGTTTGCAAAGTAATGCAAAATTATGGGATCTGCATTGATCTAGATCTCCCACTGTTTCCCCAGACCTATACTGCTCTTTCCATCTTCCATGTGTGAGCATGTGTACGTGAGTGATGTGACTAATTTTATGGTAAAGTATGTGTACAGATTAATCATCAAAACATATCAATATCATACTGTGTTATGTCATAACACATGTAACACTCACTTTATCAGTGAGAAGATCCAATGTTCAACAGGGGGAAAATGTAGGAATACAAGCCAAGGTCCTATAAAAAAAATTAAAAAAACACCCCAAAACATGGCAAACTGCTCATGTACTGATATGAGTACAGCCATACAATCTAACAGTGAACCACTACAGTAAAATAATGCTTTGTCAGTTCAAGTGAAACCACGTCACCATTTGGTAGTCCATCTCTATGTCTACTGATAGAAAAGTCATTGGCAGGTGGTTCTTTTTTACTTGGTCTCACATAAGTTCCTTCTCTATCTCTTTTGAGTCAGTCAACTTGATCAGTCCAGAGGTGTTAAAAGGTTCAGAATAGTGACTGACTTCAACATGTTATGATAAATTGGCTGTCATACATGGGTTAGTTTGCCTCACATGCTGCAGCTCTGAATCATGCACACCGGCTGGTACAAAAGCTTGGCACATTATTTCTGTAACCCTGAAACTATATCAGGTCAATGGGGTCAATATTTCATCACTGCAGCCTCCTTGCTCTGACATCAAAGGCAGTTACATGTTATAAAAAAAAAAGAAAAAGAAAAAAAAAAGAAGTAATTTTTACACAAAGCTATAACTGCTGTGACCATGACCTTGAAAAAGGTTGCTCAATCAGAATGATCCAAGCTTTTATTTTTATGATGCAACTATGTATCAAGTTTAATGAAAGTTACATGCAGTTACTAATAAATAAGCAACCATATTTTTTTCAGTTCTCAGTTTGTTTTATGACCTTGAAGCAAGATCAGGTTCAGGATCATTGCTATGATCATGTTCAAAAGATGTTCTTTCAATTAGCCAAGCCTCATTGAGATTATTATTCAGAAACTGGTCAAGCTGCTGAATAACCATGCACACAAACCACCTATGGTTCCTATATCACATATCCTTCCCAAACCCAAGCTTTTTTCTTTCTGACAGTGTCCACTGCAGTTTCCAGTGGGGTGTCATTTGGCCGGCCTATATTTGGATCATTTAAGAAAGTCAAATCCAGCGGCCCTGAGTGTACCGTCCGGTTCTGTGAGCGGCCACGCGACTGCTGTGCTCATCAATGACCTCACCATGACCGTCAACACATAATCTAGCAAGCAGGTGCCAGCAAACACGTGGGGTGCACGTTTGACTTTCCATTGTCGATTCCTTGCCCGGCTTTTCAAAGCATGTTGCCACCCCCCTCCCTCGCCTCTTTCACTGCTGAACGTCTTTCCAAGACAATATAAAAAGATACGCGGATATTGTCTAATCTAATCTGGTGACGAAAAATGCATGATATAAATTTTGTAACGGTTTTTACAAAAACAAACAAAAACCCCACCACCACCACCACCAAAGGCGAGACATTCAAAATTGGCTTTTAAAAATCATATGAATAATAATAATAATAAATAAATTAAAAAAAAAATATATATATATAGATATATATATATATATATATATATATAATGGCGTATTTGTTATCAGGGTACTGAATGAAATTGGGTCAATACTCTACTGCCGGCTAGTATTATAGAACATGCACCAGTTACCTACAACGGCTTCCAAACGCTTTGAATACAAACAGAAATCTCTAACAATGACTAAAAAACAAATTCAGTCTCATCCGACGACTTAACACGCATGAGGAACCGTTCAACTGAGATCGAGTCTGCCACACTCCAGTCACCGTCTGCCTTTGGCACGGACCACTCGTGGGACCATACGGTACTGGTCGATATTGCAGGGATGGGGGACAACAATGAAATAAACGCACACACATTTTCACCTAACACGCATGACAGGTATCTGACGGACTTACCCTGATAACAAAGATGAAGATTTGTCTCGAAAATAACAATATCACAGCAATGCGTTTCAATCAAAAGACACCCCCCAAAAACGGTATCAAAATCAGCAGCAGTCTGGAAGCTTTGTGACCAGGATGAAGATCGACCGAAGCCACGCGAGCTTGTTCCTGATCTTGGTGGTCACTTGAACGAATACAAGTTTTTTTCTCTTTTCAGTTTAAAACATTAGTTGTGATTCTATAAATTGTCAGCTGCCAAAATGTAACATTAAGTTTTTAACCGAAAAAATGTCGTGTCAATTGAAGAATAGAAGAACAGAACTAAAAACACAACGAAACGTCCACGCCTCATCTACACAAACTCAATGTGGAAAGCAATCCCTAAAATGAGGCGCACTTATACTAAATCGATGCGAATCGATGATTTCGAAGTGAAGCAGCTTGAGTGCCAGAACAAATACAATTTCTTAAATAATCACAACATTGAAGCAGACTGACTGGACACTGAAAAACAAAGGTAACGCTTTGAGATACTTATTTTTTTCTCTCCAACGGAGAGGTCTTTTTGTCGTCTGCTAGGTACTATTTCTTTGAGCGAATGACAGTATCTTTGTGCACAGAATGTTATCTCGAAAGAAGGAACTTTTGACAGAAAGTTGCACATATGTGACTGAACTTTGCATTTCATACAATGCACATTACTTATTTCATGAAAATAATATCATATACACACATTTTTCTTTGAATTATTTTCACTGCTTGACGAACAGACATCTCTTGTGACGTCACAAGCAGTCCAGAAAACTCTTGCGCCTTAACCCGAAACCAGTTTCATCACAC
>NC_134895.1:35550859-35568359 GCF_041734735.1 Babylonia areolata | reverse complement strand
TTGATGCTTGCTTTGAGAGTGGTGAGTTACACAGAAGATATGAGATGATAATGATGATTTGGATACTTATTTTGTGCCTATCCTCGGTCTAAGCACTTTACAAACACAGGGTCATTTGCACAACAGGCTGCCTACCTGGGTTGAGCTGACTGATAGCTGCCATTGGGTGCTCATCATTCGTTTCCTGTATCATTCAGTTAGACTTCAGACATGCACACATACACACCCATACAGACTTGTAATGTTTTGTATGTATGACCGTTTTATTTACCCCACATGTAGGCAGTATATATACTTCTTTCAGTGGCTGAAATGTACTAGAAATGGTGTAAATTTAATGATGTTGATGATGTTGACAACTTCATTGAGATTTGTGTGAACCTGTTTTAATGCTTTTGAATTATCACATGATGATAGATCATTTTAAGACTGAAATTTGTGATATAACATTTTAATGCTTTGGCTTTTAAAGAATATTTCAAAGTTGATGATAAAAAAGTGTTTTGATTTAAATTCACACTCGTATCTTTTTTTTCATTTTTTTTCACAAGCACTGAAAAATGAACACTTGTATTATGCACAGTTATTACCACAAGACAGATAATTATTGTTCAGTATTTTGCGGGTTAGATGAAAACTAAAGAACATGAATTTTTAAAGGAATTTTAGGTTGCAAATTATAAGAATAGTAAGTCTCATGTTCAGTGTATCTGTTTGTATGTCTGGCTACTTTCCATGTGTCTGTATGTCTCTCCTCTTTATGCACAAATGATTTCCTGTTGGTTGAATAAAGATGTATGTGACTTTCTCTTTTGGATACAATAAAGCTGACTTGATTACATCTCTAAAGAATTACTGTTAGCTTGGTTTAGCTTGAATTCTTTTTATATTATTATCCTTTTCTTCAATTAATGCAAGCTGTCTCTTGCATGCAGGCAATCTGGGACGAGTGGATTACATCACAGAGTTTGAGTATGACCTCTTCATACGTCCTGACACCTGCAATCCTCGCTTCCGAGTGTGGTTCAACTTCACCGTGGAAAACGTCAAACAGGATCAGGTGAAAGGGAGTTGTACCTGTCACCAGTTTCTTCAGTCTACAACAGTTCATTACTTGGCTTGTCCTTTTCAAGTTTACTTAATTCTGGAGTGTCTAGTTTCTGCTTCAGATAGCTATGGAAAATTAGCACAGATAAAGACTTTATCTGTACTTTGGGCAACAGCTAAATAATGAAATGAAAAGGAGACACTTTTCAGTTTCATTTTCAGTTTTATGAATGCACATGTAAGGTAATTCATGTGGTGATGATGCAAATAAGAAAACACAAATGAAAAAAACAAGGTTTATACATATTCCCATCAGTTTCCAGTGAATTAACTAAATTGATTATAATGATTAATCAGATTGTTTTATGCATTACTGTTACCTCTTTGTGTGCATGTGAGGTTGTGTGTGTGTGAATGTGTGTTCCATGATTTTATACTGTTAGCTATATATATGCATTGGATACAGATGATATTGTCTCTTGGAACATGTCTTTTTGGCATGGTTAATGTGTGTGTGTGTGTATTTGTGTGTGTGTGTGTGTGTGTGTGAGTGCGCGTGTGCGCGCGCGCAGTCTTACACCTGTCTTTTCTATACAAACTATATAAATGTTAGTGCTTCCCTAAATTTATTTCAGCGTGTGATCTTCAACATTGTGAACTTCAGTAAAACAAAATCCCTGTACCGAGACGGCATGACACCGCTGGTCAAATCTACCAGCAGACCGAAGTGGTAAGTGTAACATACATACTCGCTCTGCTGGTCAGTTTAAGACCACCAGTTTGCTGTGTCCTCTTCTTCAGCTCTTTCTTTTTCTTTTTCTTTTCTTTTTTTTTCTTTTCTTCTTTTTGGTGTGGGGAGGAAGAGGGTGTTCTGGTGTTTTTTCGTCTGTCTTCTTTCTCTTGGGGTTTATTCATGTATGTATGTTCTTGATTCATTGTTACCAACCCGTTCTTCCATTATTGCTGGCTTTCTTCCTTCCATTTTTATTGTCTTTTTTACTATCGCAGCATTCACATACACACACACGCGTGCATGCGCACACACACACCCCACCCACCCACCCATGCACACACAAGCACGCATATGCACACACCCACACATACTCTTATTTCTGTCTGTCTGTTTCAAAGTGCATGTCTTGTAACTAAATACACATTTTTCTTCTTTTGCACTTACACACACACACACACACACACACAACCATCCATCCAACTTCTGAGAAGACAAAAAAGATAGAGCACCCTATATAAACAATTATACATCTCATTCAAACATAAGAGAAAAACTCTTTTAATTTGTTTGCCAACCAAAGGTGATCTTATTCGACTAGACAGTTCACCGCCATAGATGACTTTAGTTGACATTGAGGGTTCATGTTAAAAGGACGGTTTTTTACATTGTAACAAAGCTTTACAAGAGCTGCAGCCCACTTTCCCATGTAATAAGAAATTGACCAACCTTCTTCCCTTGACCACGTTCGAAGGGAACAAGTCCACTATGTTGTTTCGACATAAACCAAACCATGTGACTGAGAGCATCAAGTCTAAAATATCTGGTGCTGGGGAGTGTTGTTCGCACGGAAACTTGGCAGTGAAAGAGTTAAAACATGCCGATTGTTTGACTCTTTTTTTCAACAGGGTGCGGATACCGACGAAATACGTCTACTATTATCGCTGCCCGGATCATCGGAAAAACTATGTCATGTCCTTCGCTTTCAACTTTGACAGTGAGGATGAAGTGTATCAGTTTGCCTACTGCTATCCGTATTCCTACACCCGCCTGCAGAACTATCTGGACAATCTGGAGAAACGGAACTACGATTTCTTCACCAGGGAACTTCTTTGTCTTACTGTGGTGAGTTTTTGTTGTTGTTTGTAAGAAGGTGCCATTCAATGTGTTGTGAGTTTTGATGATTGCATGCCTGTTGTTGTCATGTTTATGTGTGCTCGTGTGTTGTAGATGATTCATGAACTCTGCTTGTTATTCATTTTAAAACTTTTTTCATCCATTCAACATGTTTCAGTCCTGTATTTTTTTTTGTGTGTTTTTTTTTTGCAAACAGATGGTCTTTGGTTGATTAGGTTTGCAAACATTGTATTGTGTTGTGTTGTGTTGTTTTGCATTGTATTGTATTGTGTCATAACATATTTCTCTGTAAGATTCTTGCCGTTCTCCCTGGGGGGGAGTGGTTCACCTCAGTGCAGCACCATCCACACATTTTTATTCTTTTCTCTGTGGTCGGGACCTGTATTTGTTTTATTACGAAACTTTCTTTCTACGGAATTCTACCAGGGACATTCTTGTGTTGCTGTGGTTTCTTTTACATGCTCTTAAGTGCATGCTGCACATGGTACCTCGGTTTATCTCGACGTTTGGATTTGTAAGGATTATTGCTTGCAGGAGGACGCATGGATGAATATAGAAAGTCACCACAAGCCTGGTCAAACCACTCAGCTGTTGCGCCCATCATGTATCCAGGAATAGCGTGTCGTGCACATGGCATTATTTTTTGTTTTTGCATCGACAGCTATAGTTATCTGTATTTCATCATGCCCATCATATATCCAGGAATAGCATGTGCACATGGCATATGTTTTTTTGCGACAACTAGTTATCTGTATTTTATCGTTGCCCATCGTAAATGCAATGATAGCATGTCGTGCATTTGGCATGTTTTTTTGTATTTTTTTGTATTGATAACTAGTTATCTGTATTTTATTGTACCCATCGTATATCCAGGAATAGCATGTTGTGCACATGGCTTTTTTTTTTGTTTTTTGTTTTTTTTGCATCAACAACTATCTGTATGTTATCATGCCTACCATGTTTCCAGGAATTGTGTGATGTGCACATGGCATTTTTTTTTTTTTTTTTTTGCGACATCAGTCTGTACTTTATCATGCCCATCATATATACTGGAACAGTGTGTCATGTGCATCATCACATGTTTTTTTTTTCATGGACTAAATGTCAGTGTTCCTTGTGCAGCAACAACGTCGACTGGACCTGCTGACCATTACTCACCCGGACAATCTGTACACACCTGAAGGAGAGAAACAGAAGATGGTCTACATCACCGCCCGTGTGCACCCTGGGGAAACTCCGTCTTCCTTTGTCTGTCAAGGTAATGTATGTCTGTGTATTGTTGTTAGGTGACTTTGTCAGTCAAGGTAATGTGTGTCTGTGTATTGTTGTTAGGTGACTTTGTCTGTCAAGGTAATGTGTGTCTGTGTATTGTTGTTAGGTGACTTTGTCTGTCAAGGTTATGTGTGTCTGTGTATTGTTGTTAGGTGACTTTGTCAGTCAAGGTAATGTGTGTCTGTATGTTGTTGTTAGGTGACTTTGTCTGTCAAGGTAATGTATGTCGGTGTATGGATGACTTTGTCTGTCAAGGTTATGTGTGTCTGTGTATTGTTGTTAGGTGACTTTGTCAGTCAAGGTAATGTGTGTCTGTGTATTGTTGTTAGGTGACTTTGTCTGTCAAGGTTATGTGTGTCTGTGTATTGTTGTTAGGTGACTTTGTCTGTCAAGGTAATGTGTGTCTGTGTATTGTTGTTAGGTGACTTTGTCTGTCAAGGTTATGTGTGTCTGTGTATTGTTGTTAGGTGACTTTGTCTGTCAAGGTAATGTGTGTCTGTGTATTGTTGTTAGGTGACTTTGTCTGTCAAGGTAATGTGTGTCTGTGTATTGTTGTTAGGTGACTTTGTCTGTCAAGGTAATGTGTGTCTGTGTATTGTTGTTAGGTGACTTTGTCTGTCAAGGTAATGTGTGTCTGTGTATTGTTGTTAGGTGACTTTGTCTGTCAAGGTAATGTGTGTCTGTGTATTGTTGTTAGGTGACTTTGTCTGTCAAGGTAATGTGTGTCTGTGTATTGTTGTAGGTGACTTTGTCTGTCAAGGTAATGTGTGTCTGTGTATTGTTGTTAGGTGACTTTGTCTGTCAAGGTAATGTGTGTCTGTGTATTGTTGTTAGGTGACTTTGTCTGTCAAGGTAATGTGTGTCTGTGTATTGTTGTTAGGTGACTTTGTCTGTCAAGGTAATGTGTGTCTGTATGTTGTTGTTAGGTGACTTTGTCTGTCAAGGTAATGTGTGTCTGTGTATTGATGACTTTGTCTGTCAAGGTTATGTGTGTCTGTGTATTGTTGTTAGGTGACTTTGTCTGTCAAGGTAATGTGTGTCTGTGTATTGTTGTTAGGTGACTTTGTCTGTCAAGGTTATGTGTGTCTGTGTATTGTTGTTAGGTGACTTTGTCTGTCAAGGTGATGTGTGTCTGTGTATTGTTGTTAGGTGACTGTCTGTCAAGGTTATGTGTGTCTGTGTATTGTTGTTAGGTGACTTTGTCTGTCAAGGTAATGTGTGTCTGTGTATTGTTGTTAGGTGACTTTGTCTGTCAAGGTGATGTGTGTCTGTGTATTGTTGTTAGGTGACTTTGTCAGTCAAGGTCATGTGTGTCTGTGTATTGTTAGGTGACTTTGTCAGTCAAGGTAATATGTGTCTGTGTATTGTTGTTAGGTGATTTTGTCTGTCAAGGTAATGTGTGTCTGTGTATTGTTGTTACGTGACTTTGTCAGTCAAGGTTATGTGTGTCTGTGTATTGTTGTTAGGTGACTTTGTCTGTCAAGGTAATGTGTGTCTGTGTATTGTTGTTACGTGACTTTGTCTGTCAAGGTAATGTGTGTCTGTGTATTGTTGTTAGGTGACTTTGTCTGTCAAGGTAATGTGTGTCTGTGTATTGTTGTTAGGTGACTTTGTCTGTCAAGGTAATGTGTGTCTGTGTATTGTTGTTAGGTGACTTTGTCTGTCAAGGTAATGTGTGTCTGTGTATTGTTGTCAGGTGACTTTGTCTGTCAAGGTTATGTGTGTCTGTGTATTCTTGTCAGGTGACTTTGTCTGTCAAGGTAATGTGTGTCTGTATATTGTTGTTAGGTGACTTTGTCAAGGTAATGTGTGTCTGTGTCTTGTTGTTAGGTGACTTTGTCTGTCAAGGTAATGTGTGTCTGTGTATTGTTGTTACGTGACTTTGTCAGTCAAGGTTATGTGTGTCTGTGTATTGTTGTTAGGTGACTTTGTCTGTCAAGGTAATGTGTGTCTGTGTATTGTTGTTACGTGACTTTGTCTGTCAAGGTAATGTGTGTCTGTGTATTGTTGTTAGGTGACTTTGTCTGTCAAGGTAATGTGTGTCTGTGTATTGTTGTTAGGTGACTTTGTCTGTCAAGGTAATGTGTGTCTGTATATTGTTGTTAGGTGACTTTGTCAAGGTAATGTGTGTCTGTGTCTTGTTGTTAGGTGACTTTGTCTGTCAAGGCTATGTGTGTCTGTGTATTGTTAGGTGACTTTGTCAGTCAATGTAATGTGTGTCTGTATGTTGTTGTTAGGTGACTTTGTCTGTCAAGGTTATGTGTGTCTGTGTATTGTTGTTAGGTGACTTTGTCTGTCAAGGTAATGTGCGTCTGTGTATTGTTGTTAGGTGACTTTGTCTGTCAAGGTAATGCGTGTCTGTATGTTGCTGTTATGTGACTTTGTCTGTCAAGGTAATGTGTGTCTGTGTATTGTTAGGTGACTTTGTCTGTCAAGGTAATGTGTGTCTGTGTATTGTTGTTAGGTGACTTTGTCTGTCAAGGTAATGTGTGTCTGTGTATTGTTGTTAGGTGACTTTGTCTGTCAAGGTAATGTGTGTCTGTGTATTGTTAGGTGACTTTGTCTGTCAAGGTTATGTGTGTCTGTGTATTGTTGTTAGGTGACTTTGTCTGTCAAGGTTATGTGTGTCTGTGTATTGTTTGGTGACTTTGTCTGTCAAGGTCATCTGTATGTATGTTGTTCTTTGGTGACTTTCTCTGTCAAGGTAAGTGTGTGTGTGTGTGTGTGTGTGTGTGTGTTTGTTGTTGTTGTTGTTGTTGTTAGGTGGCTTTGTCTGTCAAGGCCATCTGTCTGTATATTGTTGCTAGGTGACTTTGTATGTCAAGGTAATGTGTGTCTGTATATTGTTGCTGGGTGACTTTGTCAAGAAGGTAACGTGTGTCTGTATTTTGTTGTTCTCAGGTGACTTTGTCTGTCAAGGCCATCTGTTTGTGTGTTGTTGTCAGGTGACTTTGTCTGTCAATGTTGTCTGTCTGTATATTGTTCATTGGTGACTTTGTCATAGTAATCTGTCTGTATAATGTTGTTAGGTGACTTGATCTGTTAAGGTCATGTGTGTCTGTTTATTGTTGTTCTGTGACTTTGTCTGTCAAGGTCTTTCTGTTTATTGTTGTTAACTATGTATATTGTTGCTAGGTGACTTTGTCAAGGTCATTTAATATGCGTCAGTGTATTGTTGTTGGGTGACTTTGTCTTTCAAGGTCATCTGTCTGTGTATATTGTTGTTATGTATATTGTTGTTGGGTGACTTCGTCTGGAACAGTAGTGTGTGTCTGTAGATTGTTGTTAGGTGACTTTGTCTTTCAAGGTCATCTGTCTGTATATTGTTACTAGGTGACGTTTGTCTGTCAAGGTAATGTGTGTGTATATTAAAAATATGAATTGAAATATATGGTATATCGCCGCACTACAGGAAATAATGTGACCTGAAATACCATGTACATGGCTTAGTTCTGTGCTGTGTGATACAGTTTGGTACGGTTTGACATAGTATGCTTTGAGGATACTCTACTACCATAGTGCACAATACTGTACAGTGACACAGTTATTTTTGTGTTTGATAACTACAACAACAACAACAACAACAGCAACAACCATCAACATCATCATCACCATCATCATCAATATCATCATCATCATCATCATCATGAAGAGATTAGTAATCTTTATTATGATGATTATGATGATAATAACGATAAAAATAAAAATGATTATCATGAAAATAATATAAGATAGTACAATTATATTGTGCTTTCAAGTATCTGGCTTTCCTTTGCAATAAACCATCAGTCAGACCCAATCCGCACACGAACACACATTCACACGCATGGAAGAAATAGAGAGTAGAATAATTTGGAGCTTGGAATGGTGTGCCTTAGTAATGCACTGACTGACTATGCAATGAATGTTTTTTAGATTTGTTTCTCAAAGGATGTGCGAGTGAGGGACTGTTGACAGTGTTGTTTGGTTCCAGGTGTGATCGACTTCCTTGTCAGCAATCACCCCATCGCCAAAATCTTACGAGAGCACCTGGTGTTCAAGATCATCCCCTGCCTGAACCCTGACGGGGTCTACCTTGGGAACTACAGGTACGGTACCTGCTTGTTTCCTGTTGTACGCTGTGCCATGTCAGCTCTCTCTCTCTCTCTCTCTCTCTCTCTCTCTCTCTCTCTCTCTCTCTCTCTCTCTATGGAGTTTTCCCATTCTTTCAGTCATCTGTTCTTTTTATTTTCTGCCTTTTGCTGATCAGTTGTTTTTTTTTTTTTTTTCATTTCTAGAAAGCCTGGAGAAATTTTGGGGGTCTTTGTGTGTGCTTGATAACTGTACATTGTTATACTTGGTTGTATTCAATTTTTTTTTTTTTTAAATTTAGGACGTGTGAGTAGTCCATTGGCTTTTTTTTTGGGGGGTTTGACCTGAGCCATCAGTGACAATAATGATAACAGTAATAATATTACTGTGACTACTGCTACTGCTAGTACTACTGCTGCTGCTACAACTACTATTGACTATGATGTCCAGGTGTTCCCTGATGGGTTTTGACCTGAACCGTCACTGGCAGGAGTTGTCAATGATAATAACAATAATGATAATGATAGTAACAATAACAACAATAATCACAATAACAATGACAATGTTCAGGTGTTCCCTGATGGGGGTTTTGACCTGAACCGTCGCTGGCAGGAGCCGTCCTTCAGTGATGATAACAACAACAATCATAATAATGATGACTGTTAAGATGATGATGATGATGGTAACGTGTTCAAGTGTTCCCTGATTGGGTTTGACCTGTACCGTTACTGGCAGATGCAGGCAGTGATAATAACAATAAGCTGGGCCAACAGCAAAGTGAGAGCTGTAAGTATGCTCAGTGGTTTCCCCACTTTAAATGGGAAGGCAGGCATTTACAGCTTAGTCTCTTGTGAAGGACTATGACTCTGAAATTAGGAGGCAAGACTGCATTGGCTCTCATGCTCAGTGCTGCAGCCTTTGGGAGTGGGGGTGGGGAGGGGGGGGGGGGGGGGGGGGGGCTAGTTGGCCTTTGGGAACTTTCTCAGCACCAACTGCCCCGAAACGAAACCTTCTTTGCTGGGAGAGTGGGGCAGTAACTTGGGCAAGGCGCTCTCCACTATAACCAAATTATGGCCCAGATAGTCAGGACAGCAGATGCCTCCTCTCAGTACTGATCTGGTGGTCATAGTCGGACACGACACTTATCATACATAATAACAACAATGTCCAGGTGTTTCCTGATGGGGTTTGACCTCAGCCGTCACTGGCAGGAGCTGTCAGTGATAATAACAATAATGATAATGACAGTAACAATAACAACAATGATAATAATAATGACAATGTCCAGGTGTTCCCTAATGGGGTTTGACAACAATAATGATAATGACAGTAATGATAATGACAGTAACAATAACAACAATAATAATAATAATGACAATGTCCAGGTGTTTCCTGATGGGGTTTCACAACAATGATAATGACAGTAACAACTGTCAGTGATAATAACAATAATGATAATGACAGTAACAATAACAACAACAATAATAATAATGACAATGTCCAGGTGTTTCCTGATGGGGTTTCACAACAATAATGATAATGACAGTAACAACTGTTAATGATAATAACAATAATGATAATGACAGTAACAATAACAACAATAATAATAATAATGACAATGTCCAGGTGTTTCCTGATGGGGTTTCACAACAATGATAATGACAGTAACAACTGTCAGTGATAATAACAATAATGATAATGACAGTAACAATAACAACAACAATAATAATAATGACAATGTCCAGGTGTTTCCTGATGGGGTTTCACAACAATAATGATAATGACAGTAACAACTGTTAATGATAATAACAATAATGATAATGACAGTAACAATAACAACAATAATAATAATAATGACAATGTCCAGGTGTTTCCTGATGGGGTTTCACAACAATAATGATAATGACAGTAACAACTGTCAGTGATAATAACAATAATGATAATGACAGTAACAATAACAACAACAATAATAATAATGACAATGTCCAGGTGTTTCCTGATGGGGTTTGACCTCAACCATCACTGGCAGGAGATGTCAATGATAAAAACAATAATGATAATGACAGTAACAATAACAACAATGATAATAATAATGACAATGTCCAGGTGTTCCCTAATGGGGTTTGACAACAATAATGATAATGACAGTAACAATAACAATAACGACAATGTCCAGGTGTTTCCTGATGGGGTTTGACCTCAACCGTCACTGGCAGGAGATGTCAATGATAATAACAATAATAATAATAATGACAGTAACAATAACAATAATGATAACGACAATGTCCAGGTGTTCCCTTATGGGGTTTGACAACAATAATGATTTTAATAATGACAATGTCCAGGTGTTCCCTAATGGGGTTAGACAACAATAATAACAGTGATAACAACAACATCCAGGTGTTCCTTGATGGGGTTTGACAACAATAACACCAACAATAACAATAATAACGACAAAATCCAGGTGTTCCGTGATGGGGTTTGACAACAATAATAACAATAATAACAACAACATCCAGGTGTTCCCTGATGGGGTTTGACAACAATAATAACAATAATAACAACAACATCCAGGTGTTCCCTGATGGGGTTTGACAACAATAGCACCAATATTAACAATAATAATGACAATGTCCACACGTTCCCTGATGGGGTTTGACAACAACAACACCAACAATAACAATAATAATGACAATGTCCAGGTGTTCCCTGATGGGGTTTGACAACAATAATACCAATAACAACAACATCCAGGTGTTCCCTGATGGGGTTTGACAACAATAACACCAATAATAACAATAATAATGACAATGTCCACATGTTCCCTGATGGGGTTTGACAACAACAACACCAACAATAACAATAATAATGACAATGTCCAGGTGTTCCCTGATGGGGTTTGACAACAATAATTCCAATGATAACAACAACATCCAGGTGTTCCCTGATGGGGTTTGACAACAATAATAACAACAAAATCCAGGTGTTCCCTGATGGGGTTTGACAACACCAACACCAACAATAACAATAATAATGACAATGTCCAGATGTTCCCTGATGGGGTTTGACAACAATAACACCAGCAATGACAATAATAACAACAACATCCAGGTGTTCCCTGATGGGGTTTGACAACAACAACACCAACAATAACAATTATAATGACAATGTCCAGGTGTTCCCTGATGGGGTTTGACAACAATAACGCCAATAATAATGACATAATAACAGTAATAATGACAATGTCCAGGTGTTCCCTGATGGGGTTTGACAACAATAACACCAATAATAATGACATAATAACAGTAATAATGACAATGTCCAGGTGTTCCCTGATGGGGTTTGACCTGAACCATCACTGGCAGGACTTGTCAATTATGATAACAAAACTAATAATAAAAATGATAATACTAATAACTGTCAGTTGTAATGATAATAATGATAATAATAATAATAAGAAGAAGAATACGACAATGTCCAGGTGTTCCCAAATGGGGTTCGATCCTCAACCGTCATTGGCAGGAGCTGTCAGGGATAACAACAACCATGATAACAATAATAATAATAACTATGTCCAGGTGTTCCCTGATGGGCTTCGACCTGAACCGTCACTGGCAGGAGCCGTCACCCTGGGCCCACCCCACCCTGTACTCCACCAAGAACATGCTGATGGAACTGGATCGCAGTGGGGTGTGTCTGGATTTTTTTTCCCTTCTTTTTTTGTTCAAATGTCTGTATTCTCCTCCTCATTCTGTGTTGATCGTGGTATGGTTTTTCTTTATGGCTTTGATTGGATTTTTTGTACTTTCTTTTTTTTTTTTTTTGGTTTATTTATTTATTTAGTTAGTTGTTAATTCATTTATTTATTCATCTATCTATCTATCTAGTTATATAGTTAGTTATTCGTTTGTTTATTAGTTAGTTAGTTGTTTGCTCATTTATTTTATTATCAATTTATAAATTTGTTATGTCAGAGAAAAAAAATCTGTTACCATTTTATTTATTTATAAATACACATTTTTTTTTTCAATAAACAAGATAAGAACACACACACACACACACACACACACACACACACACACACACACACACACACACACACACACACACACACACACACACACACACACACACACACACACACAGAAGCAAACAAACAACATCCATAACAAAAACAAGCAAACTATCAACAAAAGACATTTAGAGGACAGGCATCATGGTATGATGATGTGTGATACTGCCTTATCTTTATTTTGAGTCTCGCACTGTCTTGTACGTTTACTGCCTTATCTTTATTTTGAGTCGCGCACTGTCTTGTACGTTTACTGCCTTATCTTTATTTTGAGTCTCGCACTGTCTTGTACGTTTACTGCCTTATCTTTATTTTGAGTCTCGCACTGTCTTGAACGTTTACTGCCTTATCTTTATTTTGAGTCTCGCACTGTCTTGTACGTTTACTGCCTTATCTTTATTTTGAGTCACACACTGTCTTGTACGTTTACTGCCTTATCTTTATTTTGAGTCACACACTGTCTTGTACGTTTACTGCCGTATCTTTATTTTGAGTCACACACTGTCTTGTACGTTTACTGCCTTATCTTTATTTTGAGTCTCGCACTGTCTTGAACGTTTACTGCCTTATCTTTATTTTGAGTCTCGCACTGTCTTGTACGTTTACTGCCTTATCTTTATTTTGAGTCTCGCACTGTCTTGTACGTTTACTGCCTTATCTTTATTTTGAGTCGCGCACTGTCTTGTACGTCTACTGCCTTATCTTTATTTTGAGTCTCGCACTGTCTTGTACGTTTACTGCCTTATCTTTATTTTGAGTCTCGCACTGTCTTGTACGTTTACTGCCTTATCTTTATTTTGAGTCGCGCACTGTCTTGAACGTTTACTGCCTTATCTTTATTTTGAGTCTCGCACTGTCTTGTACGTTTACTGCCTTATCTTTATTTTGAGTCTCGCACTGTCTTGTACGTTTACTGCCTTATCTTTATTTTGAGTCGCGCATTGTCTTGTACGTTTACTGCATTATCTTTATTTTGAGTCTCGCACTGTCTCGAACGTTTTCTGCCTTATCTTTAATTTGAGTCTCGCACTGTCTTGTACGTTTACTGCCTTATCTTTATTTTGAGTCTCGCACTGTCTTGTACGTTTACTGCCTTATCTTTATTTTGAGTCTCGCACTGTCTTGTACGTTTACTGCCTTATCTTTATTTTGAGTCTCGCACTGTCTTGTACGTTTATGTTGTATTGGAGTGAAGCGATGGCCCAGAGGTAACGCGTCCACCTAGGAAGCGAGAGAATCATAGCGTGCTGGTTTGAATCACGGCTCAGCTGCCGATATTTTCTCCCCCTCCACTAGACCTTGAGTGGTGGTTTGGACGCTATTCATTCGGATGAGACGATAAACCGAGGTCCCGTGTGCAGCATGCACTTAGCGCAACAAAAGGGTTGTTCCTGGTAAAATTCTGTAGAAAAATCCACTTCGATAGGAAAAACAAATAAAACTGCATGCAGGAAAAAATTTTTAAAATGGGTGGCGCTGTACTGTAGCGATGCGCTCTCCATGGGGAGAGCAGACCGAATTTCACACAGAGAAATCTGTTGTGATAAAAAGAAATACAAATACAAATATTGCATGCCATTTCATTGCACCATATTCTGTTGTTCTATATTCCATTAGTGATGATGATATGGATACTTATGCGCCCCTCTGATGAATATACAAAATCATCTGATCTGCAGTTATGCGTTCTTCTTCAACTGTCAGCAGCAATATGAACAGAAATGTGGTTCTTTCCAATTTTGCATGTTGACCACTTGGCTGTTGTGCCCGTCATTATTATTATTATTATTATTATTATTATCCTGGACCCCCCTGACCCCCCCCCCCCCCTCCTTCTCCCTTGCAGAAGTACGAGGTGGACTTCTACATCGACCTGCATGCCCACTCCACGCTGATGAACGGCTTCATGTATGGCAACATCTACGATGACGTGGAGCGCTACGAGAAGCAGTCCATCTTCCCCAAGCTGCTGGGTGCCAACGCCGAGGACTTCTCCCTGGCCAACACCAACTTCAACCGCGACGCCATCAAGGCCGGCACCGGCAGGCGGTGAGTGAGGGAGGTTGTGGGTTGTTGTGTTGTGTTGTTGTTGGTGGTGGTGTTGGTTGTTGGTGGTGGTGGTGTTGGTGGTTGTTTTGGTGGTGGTGGTTGTTGGTGTTTTGGTGGTTGTTGGTATTTTGGTGATTGTTGGTTGTGGTGGTTGTGATGGTGGTGTGGTGATGGTGGTTGTTGTGCAGATTGGTGGTGGTTGTGGTAATGGTGGTGGCTGTGGTTGTTGGTGGTGGTGTTAGTGTTAGTGTTGGTGTTGGTGGTTGTAGTGTTGGTGGTGGTGGTGGTAGTGTGCTGATGGTGGTGATGATGGTTGTTGTGTTGTTGCTGGTGTTGGTGTTTTGTAGTGTTGGTAATGGTAGTGGTGACTGTATTTGTTGTTGGTTTGGTGGTGGTGATGGTGGTGGTGGTTGTGGTTGTGGCTGTTGTTGTTATTGTGGTGGTGGTGGTTCTGGTTGTTGTTGTCATTGGTGTTGGTGGAGATGGTGGTTGTGGTGGTGGTTTTGTTGTTGTCATTGTTTGATTTTGTTATCGTGGTTGTAGATTTTGTTGGTGGTGGTGTTTTTTGGGTGTTTTTTTTGTCGATGTTGTTGTTGTTGTCATAGTTGGTGATGGTATGGTGGTGATGACTATGGTAAATGTGGTAGTGGTGATGCAGGTTGGTTGAACAGAGAGACCGAGAGAGTTCCTCCGTTACACTTTCAGTGTCAAGGAAGCATCATGTGTTGAGTTTAATTTAAAAGACTGATCCGTATTGAAAACAGATCCACCACATCTGTCAGGGAGAAAAAAAAAAAATGAAAGGTCAGATGCCTAACCTGCACATATGCAACCCAAACGAGCAGCTGGCTGCACAGACAGAGCTGAGCTAATGCAACGGAAGAGAGAAGAGATTCCAGAATCAAAACTTTATCACTCAGGGATAAAGATTTTAGGCATTGCCTAGTCTTCCAATCTGTCCTTGTGACAAATAAAAACAGTAACGATCAGACACAACAATAATAGCAATGGTAAATACTACTACTACCACTACTACTACTACTACTACTACTACTAGAGAGAGAGAGAGTGAGGGGTTTGGTGTTAGGGGAGTTGCACTGTTTATTGTATTAACTCACTCAGTACGGCCAGCCCTCTCTTCTCCTCTACACAGACCCCTCGGATGTCCAGTGGGTGTCTGAATGACCCAACCTTTAGCTTTCGTCGTCGTCAGAATTGTGGTATTCTTTGTCAACATTCACCTCTTCAGTATAAGAGCCTTCCGCTTGCAATATTTTGATGATGGTAATTGGGGTGAAACGCTGTTAACGTCGTTTCTTTCGCCGTTCCTATGGAGAGAGTTTACCCATGGCCGTGAAATGCTCTTTCCTCTTCGCTGCTCCTGGTAGATATCTTTCTGGAACAACCTTCCGCATTATATCTGTTCATCGGACTCCGTCTCTGTCTTTGGCTCCTCACACACACACACACACACACACACACACACACACACACACACACACAAATCATCAAAAATACCTGTCTGTAAGCGCTGTTTGTTTCCAACTTCTCCAACACCACCCCATGCCTGTCAGCTCACTTTGTTTGTATGATAAATGAGAGAGAGAGGAGGGGAGTGGAGGTGGAGAGAGAGAGAGGGGGGAGGGGAGTGGAGGTAGGGAGAGAGAGAGGAGAGGAGTGGAGGTGGGGAGAGAGAGGGGGAGGGGAGTGGAGGTTGGGGAGAGAGATAGAGAAGTGGAGGTGGGGAGGAGAGAGAGGGGGGGATGGGGAGTGGAGGTGGGGAGAGAGAGAGGGGGGATGGGGAGTGGAGGTGGGGAGAGAGAGGGGGGATGGGGAGTGGAGGTGGGGAGAGAGAGGGGGGAGGGGAGTGGAGAGAGAGAGAGGGGGGGAGGGGAGTGGAGGTGGGGAGAGAGAGAGGGGGGGAGGGGAGTGGAGAGAGAGAGAGGGGGGGAGGGGAGTGGAGGTGGGGAGAGAGAGAGGGGGGGAGGGGAGTGGAGAGAGAGAGAGGGGGGGAGGGGAGTGGAGGTGGGGAGAGGGGGGGTGGAGGTGGCGAGAGAGAGAGAGAGAGAGAGAGAGAGAGGGGGATGGGAGTGGAGGTGGGGGAGAGAGGGGGGAGGGTAGTGGAGGTGGGGGAGAGAGAGAGAGGAGGGGAGTGGAGGTGGGGAGAGAGAGAGGAGGGGAGTGGAGGTGGGGAGGGAGTGGAGGTGGGTAGTGGAGGTGGGAAGAGAGAGGGGGGAGGGGAGTGGAGGTGGGAAGAGAGAGGGGGGAGGGGAGTGGAGGTGGGCAAAGAGGAGGGGAGTGGAGGTGGGGGAGAGAGAGAGGGGGGAGGGGAGTGGAGGTGGGGGAGAGAGATAGAGAAGTGGAGGTGGGGAGGAGAGAGAGGGGGGATGGGGAGTGGAGGTGGGGAGAGAGAGAGGAGGGGAGTGGAGGTGGGGAGAGAGAGGGGGGAGGGGAGTGGAGGTGGGAGAGAAAGAGGAGGGGAGTGGAGGTGGGGAGAGAGAGGGGGGGGAGGGGAGTGGAGGTGGGGAGAGAGAGGGGGGAGGGGAGTGGAGGTGGGGAGAGAAAGAGGAGGGGAGTGGAGGTGGGGAGAGAGAGGGGGGAGGGGAGTGGAGGTGGGGAGAGAGAGGGGGGGAGGGGAGTGGAGGTGGGGAGAGAGAGAGGAGGGGAGTGGAGGTGGGGAGAGAGAGGGGGGAGGGGAGTGGAGGTGGGGAGAGAAAGAGGAGGGGAGTGGAGGTGGGGAGAGAGAGGGGGAGGGGAGTGGAGGTAGGGAGAGAGAGGTGGGGAGAGAGAGAGGGAGAGAGGAGGGGAGTGGAGGTTGGGAGAGAGAAAGAGAGAGAGAGAGGAGGGGAGTGGAGGTGGAGAGAGAGAGGGGGGGGGGGAGGTGGGGAGAGAGAGAGGGGGGGAGGGGAATGGAGGTGGAAAGAGAGAGAGGGAGAGAGAGAGAGGTCCTGAATAGTTTGTGTAAATTGTAACCTCTTCTTTCTTGTAAAGCGCCCTGAGAGCTCCTAGAGAGGGAAAGGGCAGTTGTACAAATGTATATTATTTATTACTGTTATTATTATTCTCATCATTGTTGATTATTATTGGTAATAATAATAATTATTATTATTATTATCATTTGA
>NC_134895.1:35535859-35540859 GCF_041734735.1 Babylonia areolata | reverse complement strand
ACAGAGACAGAGACAGACAGACAGACAGAGTGAGAGAGACTGTGTTGTTCGGTCGTTGCTAAGAGGTACAGGGAGAAAACACAGGGAGACAGAACGGAGAGAGACAGAGAATTCAAAACTCAGAACTCAGAAATGTTTTATTGTAGAGGGCCTTCTGACCCATTACAATGTTGAGCACACACACACACACCCCACCACACACCCCCTCCCACACATGACAGACAGAGAGACACAGAAGAGATAGAGAAAACACAGGGAGACGGAACGGAGAGAGACACAGAGACAGAGACAGAGAGACAGACAGAGTGAGAGAGACTGCGTTGTTCGGTCGTTGATAAGAGGTACAGTGGGGTGGGTGAGTTGAGGGGTGACACAGGGAGACGGAACGGAGAGAGACACAGAGAATTCAAAACTCAGAACTCAGAAATGTTTTATTGTAGAGGGCCTTCTGACCCATTACAATGTTGAGAACACACACACACCCCACCACACACACCCTCCCACACCTCCACCCCCCCCCCCCCCCACACACACACACACACTTGCGCGCGCGCAGAGAGACACAGAGAACAGAGAGAGAGACAGAGAGAGACAGATAGAGAGAGACAGAGAGACAGACAGAGTGAGAGAGACTGCGTTGTCCGGTCGTTGCTAAGAGGTACAGTGGGGTGAGTGAGTTGAGGGATGACAGACAGAGAGACACAGAAGAGAGAGAGATAGAGCACAGAGAGACAACGGAAAGAGACACAGAGAATTCAGAACTCAGAAATGTTTTATTGTAGAAGGCCTTCTGACCAATTACAATGTTGAGCACACACACACACACACACACACCCCTCCCACACCTCCACCTCCCCCCCCCCACCCCCCACACCCCCACAGAACAGAGAGAGACAGAGAGAGAGAGATAGAGAGACAGAGACAGAGAGACAGACAGAGTGAGAGAGACTGTGTTGTTCGGTCGTTGCTAAGAGGTACAGTGGGGTGAGTGAGTTTAGGGATGACAGACAGAGAGACACAGAAGAGAGAGAGACCACAGGGAGACGGAACGGAGAGAGACACAGAGAATTCAGAACTCAGAACTGAGAAATGTTTTATTGTGGAAGGCCTTCTGACCCATTACACACACACACACACACACACACACACACACACACACACACACACACACACACACACCCCCCACCCCCCCTCCCACATACACACACACTTGCGCGCGCGCAGAGAGACACAGAGAGAGACACAGAGAACAGAGAGAGACACAGAGAGAGAGAGAGAGATAGAGAGACAGGAGACAGAGAGACAGACAGAGTGAGAGAGACTGCGTTGTTTGGTCGTTGCTAAGAGGTACAGTGGGGTGGGTGAGTTGAGGGATGACAGACAGAGAGACACAGAAGAGAGAGAGAACACAGGGAGACGGAACGGAGAGAGAGAGAGAGAGAATTCAGAACTCAGAAATGTTTTATTGTAGAAGGCCTTCTGACCCATTACAATGTTGAGCACACACACACACACACACACACACACATCCTCCCACACCTCCACCCTCCTCACCCCCCCCCCCCCCCACACACACACACACACACACACTTGCGCGCGCGCAGAGAGACACAGAGAACAGAGAGAGAGACAGAGATAGAGAGAGACAGAGAGACAGACAGAGTGAGAGAGACTGCGTTGTCCGGTCTTTGCTAAGAGGTACAGTGGGGTGAGTGAGTTGAGGGATGACAGACAGAGAGACACAGAAGAGAGAGAGACCACACGGGGGAAAGAACGGAGAGAGACACAGTGAGAGACAGAGAGAGATAGAGACAGAGAGAGACAGACAGAGTGAGAGAGACTGCGTTGTCCGGTCGTTGCTAAGAGGTACAGTGGGGTGAGTGAGTTGAGGGATGACAGACAGAGAGACACAGAAGAGAGAGAGAGATAGAGCACAGAGAGACAACGGAAAGAGACACAGAGAATTCAGAACTCAGAAATGTTTTATTGTAGAAGGCCTTCTGACCAATTACAATGTTGAGCACACACACACACACACCACACCACCCCACACCCCCTCCCACACCTCCACCTCCCCCCCCCACCCCCCACACACACACAGAACAGAGAGAGACAGAGAGAGAGAGATAGAGAGAGAGACAGAGACAGAGAGACAGACAGAGTGAGAGAGACTGCGTTGTTCGGTCGTTGCTAAGAGGTACAGTGGGGTGAGTGAGAGAGAGAGAAAACACAGGGAGACAGAACGGAGAGAGAGAGAGAGAGAATTCAGTACTCAGAAATGTTATATTGTAGGCCTTCTGACCCATTACAATGTTGAGCACACACACACACCCCACCACACACCCCCTCCCACACATGACAGACAGAGAGACACAGAAGGCCTTCTGACCAATTACAATGTTGAGCACACACACACACACACACACCACACCCCACACCCCCTCCCACACCTCCACCTCCCCCCCCCCACACACACACACACAGAACAGAGAGAGACGGAGAGAGAGAGAGAGACAGAGAGACAGACAGAGTGAGAGAGACTGCGTTGTTCGGTCGTTGATAAGAGGTACAGTGGGGTGAGTGAGTTGAAGGGTGACAGACAGAGAGACACAGAAGAGAGAGAGAGCACACGGGGGAAAGAACGGAGAGAGACACAGTGAGAGACAGAGAGAGATAGACACAGAGAGACAGACAGAGTGAGAGAGACTGCGTTGTCCGGTCGTTGATAAGAGGCACAGTGGGGTGAGTGAGTTGAGGGGTGACAGACAGAGAGACACAGAAGAGAGAGAGATAGAGCACAGAGAGACAACGGAAAGAGACACAGAGAATTCAGAACTCAGAAATGTTTTATTGTAGAAGGCCTTCTGACCAATTACAATGTTGAGCACACACACACACACACACCACACCCCACACCCCCTCCCACACCTCCACCTCCCCCCCCCCCCACACACACACAGAACAGAGAGAGACAGAGATAGAGAGACAGACAGAGTGAGAGAGACTGCGTTGTCCGGTCGTTGCTAAGAGGTACAGTGGGGTGAGTGAGTTGAGGGATGACAGACAGAGAGACACAGAAGAGAGAGATAGAGCACAGAGAGACAACGGAAAGACACACAGAGAATTCAGAACTCAGAAATGTTTTATTGTAGAAGGCCTTCTGACCAATTACAATGTTGAGCACACACACACACACCACACCCCACACCCCCTCCCACACCTCCACCTCCCCCCCCCCACACACACACAGAACAGAGAGAGACAGAGAGAGAGAGAGACAGAGACAGAGAGACAGACAGAGTGAGAGAGACTGTGTTGTTCGGTCGTTGCTAAGAGGTACAGTGGGGTGAGTGAGAGAGAGAGAAAACACAGGGAGACAGAACGGAGAGAGAGAGAGAGAATTCAGTACTCAGAAATTGTAGGCCGTCTGACCCATTACAATGTTGAGCACACACACACACACACACCACACCCCCTCCCACATCTCCACCCCCCCCCACCCACCCACCCACATACACACACACTTGCGCGCGCGCAGAGAGACACAGAAAACAGAGAGAGACAGAGATAGAGAGACAGGAGACAGAGAGACAGACAGAGTGAGAGATACTGCGTTGTTCGGTCGTTGATAAGAGGTACAGTGGGGTGAGTGAGTTGAGGGGTGAGAGACAGAGAGACACAGAAGAGAGAGAGAGAGAGCACAGGGAGACGGAACAGAGAGAGACAGAGAGAGAGAGAGAGATAGAGAGACAGAGACAGAGAGACAGACAGAGTGAGAGAGACTGTGTTGTTCGGTCGTTGCTAAGAGGTACAGTGGGGTGAGTGAGTTGAGGGGTGACAGACGAGAGAGAGAACACAGGGAGACAGAACGGAGAGAGAGAGAGAGAACACAGGGAGACAGAACGGAGAGAGAGAGAGAGAACACAGGGAGACAGAACGGAGAGAGAGAGAGAGAGTGTGTGTGTGTGTGTGTGTGTGTTGTTCGGTCGTTGCTTGGAGGCACAAGTGGGTGAGTGAGCTGAGGGATGAGAGACAGAGACTGAGACACAGAAGAGAGAGAGAGAGAGAACACAAGGAGACATGACGGAAAGAGTGAGAACAGAGAGAGACAGAGAGAGAGTGAGAACACAGAGAGAGAGACAGAGAGAGAGAGATGGCGGATGGGAGGAGGAAACAAACAAACAAACAAAACACAGCAGGGAACAGATCTTCTCTCTCACCCCCCACCTCTCCTCCATGAAAAAGAATGTGTGTGTGTGTGTGTGTGTGTGTGTGTGTGTGTGTATCTCTGTGAGAGAAAGAGAGAGAGAGAGAGAGAGAGAGAGGCCATTGTTTTTCTGCTCCGCTCTCTCTCCACTTCCCGCTCTCTCTCTCTTCCTCCCTCTCACTCTCTCGTCCTCTCCCTCCCACGCCACCCTCTCTCTCTCCCTCCTTTATATATATCTCTCTCTCTCTCTCTTTTTTTCTTTCTGTCTGTTTATCTGTCTTTCTGTCTGTGACAGTGTTTGTCTGTCTGTCTGTCTGTCTGTCTCCTCTCTCTCCCATCCTCCCTACCTCCCTCCCCCCCACCCCCATCCCACTCTCTCCTCTCGCTCTCCCATCCTCTCTACCTTCCCCCCTCATTCTCTTTCTTTCTCCCTCTCTCTCTCTCTCTTTCTCCCTTGTCTTGCCGTCTCAGAGTCTGTTCCTCTCATCTACCTGTCAGCCTGTCTGTCTGTCTGTCTGTCTGTCTGTCTCAAACTCTCTCGACTCAATCTGTCTGTCTCTCGCTCCCTTTTCTCTCTGCTCGTTCTCTCTCTCTCCCCTCTCTCTCCCCCCTCTCTCTCTCCCTCTCTCTCCCCCTCTCTATCTCCCCCCCTCTCCCTCCCCTCTCTCCCTCTCTCTCTCTATCTCTTTCTCTCCCTCCCTCTCTCTCTCTCTCTCTCTCTCTCTCTCTCTCTCACTCTTTCCCTGTTGTCTTGCCGTCTCGGAGTCTGTTCCTCTCATCTACCTGTCAGCCT
>NC_134895.1:35508359-35530859 GCF_041734735.1 Babylonia areolata | reverse complement strand
ATCAAATACGCACGTTAAAGATCCTGTAATCCATGTCAGCGTTCGGTGGGTTATGGAAACAAGAACATACCCAGCATGCACACTCCCGAAAGCGGAGTATGGCTGCCTATATGGCGGGGTAAAAACGGTCATACACGTAAAAAGCCCACTCGCGTATATACGAGTGAACGTGGGAGTTGAAGCCCACGAACGCAGAAGAAGAAGAAGAAGAAGACCCCACCTCCTATACTCTGTCTCTCTACCCCACAACTTCACACCCCTTCACCCTCCATCCCCTTACCACCTCCCCATCCCCACCCCCACTCCCATCCCCACCAAACGCACTACGCCGTTCCGGTTGCTTGCTTCCAGCTTATAATACGGAGTCTGGCCGATTTCTGGGGTCATATCACCACTGTCTTTAGAGATTACAGAAAACCATGGCGTTCCAGGCCAAACCCTCCCTCCACCCCCCCACCCCCACTTCCACACACACCTTTACAGTCTGACCACCACCTCCCTGCCCCTCCCCCCCCCCGCCCCCAGCCTCCTTCATTAACAGTGGGGGTTAACTTAACCCCTTAACTGCTGTTGATGAGTACGCTCTTCAGTGAAGGGCTGTGATATCACTGATACAAAACCGAGCATTTTACTGGTCAGGATATGGATGTCAGTCACCCGTTCTGTCTTTGGACATGGATTACGGGATCTGTTAATGTGAGAGTATTTAAGTATTTGATGTTCTACATGCGTATTCACTGGAGATGGGATATATAATTAGCACGCATTGTTGTGGGTTAAATCCAATGAGCTGCGCGCGATAAAGTCACAGGGGTTTTATTATCTCCCGCGAAATTTCAACGTTTTGTCATCCAAGAAACGTTACAGACTGAATCGGAGGTCAATCGCAAGCAAAACATTGTACTTTTATCTGTTGTTGTTTTGTTTTGTTTTGTTTTTTGTTTTTTTGTTTGTTTGTTGTTGTTGTTTCAGCCCTTTTCTTTCATTTCATTTTCTGCCGAAAACCCAGTCAAGGACCGTCACTCAACGGGCGCGATAGGCAACTGGTTAATAACTCACTCAGTACGGCCAGTCCTCTCTTCTCCTCTACACAGACCCCTCGGATGTCCAGTGGGTGTCTCAATGACCCAACCTTTAGCTTCCGTCGTCAGAATTGTGGTATTCTTTGTCAGCATTCACCTCTTCAGTATAAGAGCCTTCCGCTTACAATATTTTGATGGTGGTAATTGGGGTGAAACGCTGTTAACGTCGTCTCTTTCGCCGTTCGTATGAAGAGAGTTAAAGCGTTTGATTTTCAGTCTG
Organism: Babylonia areolata; assembly: GCF_041734735.1. Classification (NCBI taxonomy): domain Eukaryota; kingdom Metazoa; phylum Mollusca; class Gastropoda; order Neogastropoda; family Buccinidae; genus Babylonia; species Babylonia areolata. The sequence continues at coordinate 35,529,557 of NC_134895.1, read as the reverse complement.
AGGGTCCTGGGTTCGAATGTCGGTAACGGCGCCTGGTGGGTAAAGGGTGGAGATTTTTTTTCCGATCTCCCAGGTTAACAGATGTGCAGACCTGTTAGTGCCTGAACTCCCTTCTTGTATATACGCATGCAGAAGATCAAATACGCACGTTAAAGATCCTGTAATTGATGTCAGCTTTTGGTGGGTTGTGGAAACAAGAACATACCCAGCATGCACCCCCCCCCCACCCCTCCGAAAACGGAATATGGCTGCCTACATGGCGGGGTAAATAAACAAAACGGTCTTACACATAAAATGTATGTATGCGTATATGTGTGCGTGACTGAAACCTGAAAGAATGACACAGGAAGCGAATGATGAGCGCCCAAGTGGCAGCCGTCAGTCGGCTCTACCCAAGTAGGCAACCTGTTGTGGAAATGATTCCGTGTTTGTAAAGCGGCTTAGAGCTTGGTCTCCGATCGTGGATAGGCGCTATGTTAAGTATCACCGGAAGTTAGTATCACCGGAAGTTCCGATTGGTCGACAGTGTGTTGACCTGGCGGCTGGACGAGAAAGAAACGAAGAAGGCTGGAAAACAAAGAACTGTCCTTGATGAAAACAAAGAACTGTCCTTGATGAAAACAAAGAACTGTCCCTGATTCTGTTTCCAGTTGACCTACGATGGATTGTGGAACTCTCACTCACTCATTCCCTCGACCGCTGGGGTCGTTAGGGGGACATGAGGAAGATGTCATAGCTCGCCACGCCGTTCTGTTGGCAGCTGTCGTGAGGAGATCTGGCATCGTCATTTTGGTCCATTCCTTGACGTTGTCGGACCAGCTCTTTCTCTGCCGTCCCCGTCTGCGCCCTCCCTCTACAGTCCCTTGCAGGATGGTTTTGGAGAAGGTGTTATGTCGTATGACGTGACCAAACCATGCCATCTTCCGTCGTTTGACAGGACAGTCGCCAGCAGTGGTTCTTGGGGCCCAACAAGGTTGCCGACCAGGTTCCGCACATAGTCATTGGTCTTGTGCTCCTTGTAGGAGATGTGTAGTAGTCTCCTCAAGCACTTGGTTTCGAATGCTGGAACGTTTCGATTGTGGAACGTTTTTGATAAAATCAATGATGAAACCTCGCGTCAAAAAAAACACTGATTTTTCGCCCAGCTCATATCGGATTTAATTTATCTGATCTGTTGCAGTGGCTTTGGGTGAGTGCACGTATTTGTGTGTGTACATACAATGTGTGTGTGTGTGTGTGTGTGTGTGTGTGTGTGTGTGTTGTGTGTGTGCGTGCATGTGTGTGTGTGTGTGAATCAGAATCAGAATCAATTTTAATGGCATTTAAACCTGAACAAGGTTTATAAGACACGCATGCATGAAACCACGCACACAGAAAAAGCAAAACAAAATAGATAAATATTGAACAAGAGATTGAATCACTCCTGCACACTATGGCGTTTTTGGCAGCAGTTTCTGACAACTTTCCGAAACAGTCCCACATGTTTGTCTTCCAGTATTAGCTGACTGGGTTTAATAATATTTGGAAGGTATTTTTGAATTGTATGAATTCTATTCTAATTTCTTTGCAGTCATCTAAGAAATTATATTCATCCTCTATTGTTTGACATTGTCAACATAGTCTCCTTTCTTTTGCTAAATCATGACAGGATGTTTTTAATTTGCACAATGATTGTTTTTGATTATAATTAAAATATTCTTCAAGCAAATAAGGTTCGGTTCTGTATTCATGAGTAATCTTATTATAAAATAGTAGTTTACATTTATTTTCAGATTTGTTTCTCTTCCAGAATAAAACATCCATATTCTGGTTTATTCATTATAACGTGGCTAAGTCTATGAATATTGAATGTGTGTGTGTGTGTGTGGTGTGTGTGTGTGTGTGTGTGTGTGTAGTGTGTGTGTGTGTGTGTGTGTGTGTGTGTGTGTGTGTGTGTGTGTTTCTGTCTGTCTGTCTCTGTTCGTGTGTGCGTGCGTGCGTGCGTGTGTGTTCGGGTATGAGCATTCGTGGCTGCACGTGCGTGCGTGGGCATATATATAATTTTTTTCTGGGATTATGACATTTTGTGGGATGATGGTGGGCCTAGCACTCTAAAACTATAATGGGCCGGAGGTGGGGGGGCGGGGGGTTGGGGGGGGGGGGGGGAAGTGGGGGGGGGGGGGTATGGGTCATGTGCCCTCTCATTAGTGGTGGCTGGCTGATTGTTGTCGTTGTGATGGGTGTCATTGGACCTTCCGAGATAGGCTGTTGCCAGAGAAGGGACAGGAAGGCTGGCATCCCAAAATGGGGCCTGGGTATGGATGCGGACGTTGGCGGTGGCGTCGGCGGTGGAGGTGGTGGTGGTGGTGGTGGGGTGGGGGAGGGGTGGGGGTAGGGAGAGGGGGGGGGAGGGGAGAGCGGGGTGGTGGGGGTGGGGGGTACGGCAGTCTTGTTAAGTCCCCTGACTGGATAACAAGTAGTCCTGTACGGAGGGGGTTGGAGGGGGGGGGGGGGGAGTGAGGGGAGGGATGATAGGCGAGTGGGGGTAGTTTTGGGGGCGAGGGGGGTGGGGGGGGCGGATGATAGGCGAAAGGGGGTAGTTTTGGGGGCGAGGGGGGGAGGGGCGGATGATAGGCGAGTGGGGGTAGTTTTGGGGGCGAGGGGGGGAGGGGCGGATGATAGGCGAGTGGGGGTAGTTTTGGGGGCGAGGGGGGGGAGGGCGGATGATAGGCGAAAGGGGGTAGTTTTGGGGGCGAGGGGGGAGGGGCGGATGATAGGCGAAAGGGGGTAGTTTTGGGAGCGAGGGGGGGGAGGGCGGATGATAGGCGAGTGGGGGTAGTTTTGGGGGCGAGGGGGGGGAGGGCGGATGATAGGCGAAAGGGGGTAGTTTTGGGGGCGAGGGGGGAGGGGCGGATGATAGGCGAAAGGGGGTAGTTTTGGGGGCGAGGGGGGGAGGGGCGGATGATAGGCGAAAGGGGGTAGTTTTGGGGGCGAGGGGGGGAGGGGCGGATGATAGGCGAAAGGGGGTAGTTTAGGGGGCGAGGGGGAGAGGGGCGGATGATAGGCGAAAGGGGGTAGTTTTGGGGGCGAGGGGGGGTGGGGCGGATGATAGGCGAAAGGGGGTAGTTTTGGGGGCGAGGGGGGAGGGGCGGATGATAGGCGAAAGGGGGTAGTTTTGGGGGCGAGGGGGGGAGGGGCGGATGATAGGCGAAAGGGGGTAGTTTTGGGGGCGAGGGGGGTGGGGGGGGGGCGGATGATAGGCGAAAGGGGGTAGTTTTGGGGGCGAGGGGGGGAGGGGCGGATGATAGGCGAAAGGGGGTAGTTTTGGGGGCGATGGGGGGAGGGGCGGATGATAGACGAGTGGGGGTAGTTTTGGGGGCGAGGGGGGTGGGGGGGGCGGATGATAGGCGAAAGGGGGTAGTTTTGGGGGCGAGGGGGGGAGGGGCGGATGATAGGCGAAAGGGGGTAGTTTTGGGGGCGAGGGGGGGAGGGGCGGATGATAGGCGAAAGGGGGTAGTTTTGGGAAGGGGATTGGTGTGTGTGTGGGGGGGAGTGATGGTGGTGGTGGTGGTGGCGTGTTTGGATTGGCAGAGACTTAGCGCATGCGCGTGTCCGGCTTCTCTGATGATAATGCTAACAAGAATATGATAAATGATAACGATAGCCTCGACCGTGAGAAAAAAAGAAAAAGAAAAAAAAAAAAGAGACAACGAACAATGACAGTAATGACATAACTGGATTAGACATTTTGTGGATTAACTGGATTAGAATAATCATGATAAAGGCTCAGCTTCCTGTTCACCTTTATTTTTTTTTTGTTGTGCTTCGTTTTGAGTTCACATGATATATTGATGTTATATATTATATTAATAATGCAGAGACGGTGGGTACATGCCTCGGTAGCGCTCTGTCTCTGTCTCTTTTTATCCGTACTATGTCTGTCTGTCTGTCTGTCTGTCTGTCTGTCTCTCTCTCTCTCTCTCTCTCTCTCTATATATATATATATATGTGTGTGTGTGTGTGTGTGTGTGTGTGTGTATCTGTGTGTGTGTGTGTGTGTGTCTGTGTGTGTCTGTGTGTGTCTGTGTGTGTGTGTGTTTACTGTTGTAGCGTAATCATCATCCACTGCTGATTTACTTCTATCTTTGTGTCTGTCTGTGCGTCTGTCTGCGTGTCTGTCTGTCTCTGTCTCCGTACTCTCTCTCTCTGTCTGTCTGTCCGTCTGTCTGTCTGTCTGTCTCTCTGCCTGTTTATCTTTCTGTCTGACAGTCTGTCAGTATGCACGAAGACGCGTCGACGCGCACTGACGCACTGCATGCATCATCAGTCCCTCATTATTACCACACAGTCCCTTGTTCCTTGCTTTTCTAACGTGGGCGCGCGCACCAGTCCGGGTGACGGCTGGGCCGGGCCAGGTAGGGGGGTGGAGGGGTGGTGGTGGTGGTGGTGGTAAATTTATGGACGATGGGGAAAGAAGATGAAAAGGACAATAAAGCACCAGACCGATAAGACACGTGTGTGTGTGTGTGTGTGTGTGTGTGTGTGTGTGTCGATTGCGGTGTGAAATAGTAGTAGCAGCAGCTTCTCCCGGAGCCTTTTGGGCTCTGCACTTTGTGGATGGGGTTTTAAATTTTCATTATCCTTTCTGCCTAGTGGTGCCCCCCCCCCCCCCCTCCTTCCACTATTATAGCTGCTGTCTCTTTTCCCACAGGTCTGAACACATTGCGCCAGGATTTTCCAAGAGGGGGTGAAGGGATTGGGTTGGGGGGGGTGGGGGGGGGGGGTTGGGGAACGCCACGTAAATGTCAGTCATTGGGTTTATATAGCAGCTGAGCGTGTAAATGAGACGAAAGTTTTCACATTTTTGTTCTTTTTTTTTTTATTGTTATTTAAGAGAGGTGTACCGGTTCCTAAAGGGTTTTCAGATAAAGCGGATATATATATATACGAACCGTCCCCTGCTTCTGCTTCTGCTGCTGCTGCTGCTGGTGCAATGTCTTGTCATTTTATGGGCAGCGTGTGTGCTCCGTAAATCTCCTGTAAACAAAGTTTTATAGATATATGTCCTTGTACTATCATTCTTTAATGGTTGGAGTCTGCTTTTGAATCTGGCATATTTCTTGGGTCGTGTATCCCCCCCTCTCTTTAGTGACCTCCGAAGTGGAGGGAGGGAGGGACGGAGGGACGAACGGACGGAAGGGGAGAGACATGAAAGAGAGACAGAGAGCGAACTCGAACTCGAGCTCGAACGTTTTAATGTACATCGTCGGCCTTGGGACACAATACAAGGGAAGCCATATCAGTGGGTTGTGGGCGGGGAGGGGGATGTCGTTAACAACATGGTTAAGTTGCGATTCACTTTTGAGAGAGAGAAAAAAAAAAGAGAGAAAAAGAATAATGGAGACCGAGTGAAGGCGGGAGAGAGAGAGAGAGAGAGAGAGGGGGGGGGGGGGATATGGGTGGGTATGGAGATTTCGGAAATCGTGATTGAACCGAGAAATCAGATTTAAAACTTCTTTACTTCTCCAGCTTCCTTATTTCTCCTGTGAAGAGCCGCCGAGAGTTGTAATTCGTTTTTTTAAGTTTTCAAGATCTGGAATCTTTTTTTTTTTTTCTTTTTTTTTTCTCATTTGCATGATCAACGCTGATGGTGACATAACGTTGTTGGTCAGGGGCTGACCACCTGACAAGGCTGTGTGTGTGCTCTGTGCTTCCTTTGATAACGCGGTCCTGTCTTTTAGCGAGAGAGAGTCAGAGAGAGAGAGAGAGACTTGCAGTGCTGGTCAACAAAAAGCAAAACAGGAAAAACCCCTCGAGCAACGCTTTTGTTTATGAAGTGGGTGATACTCGATTGTGCTATACCCATTGTCCTTTTTTTTTTCTTATCATTTTTTCTTCTTTTTTTTTTTTTCAAATAAAGGGTGTAAGTATTTTATTCCATTACAGATTTGACTCTGGTCAGGAGCCTTTTCTGGACATGTCTGTTTCATTGTGCTGTGCAAGTTGTTGGGAATGGACTAAATAAACAACTTTACAGTCGTCTGTCCTTTTTTCTTCTTTTCTTCTTCTTTCTTTTTTTTTTTCTTTTTTTTTTTTTAATGACAAGCAATCAAATAACAATGTTGATATTGATCACAACAGTAACAACAACGCATTTACGATACATTAATGACCATCATACAACAAAGATGAGGAAAAAAAAAAAAAAAAAAGAATACTTGAGAGAATCACACCCCCCCCCCCTCCACTTCTTACACCTTTCCCCCCCCTCTTCTCCCCCCCCATCACCCTCCCCTCACCCCCCCCCCGCCCCCCCAAAAAAAATAAATAAAAAAAAAAAAAAAAATTAAAAAAAGATCAATCATGATCGCGCACTCAAAATAAGATGATGCGCGAAATTCATGACTTAAATAAAAAAAAAATTTTTTTTTAATCTCAGAACGCTGAGGACTTACCATACTGCTGAGTACCTCTTTTTGTTGTTGTCTGACTTTTCTTTTCAGTCTCTTTATGGAAAAGGGTTGGAGGGAGAAGATTGGGGGGAAAGTTGGGAGGGTGGAGGGGGGGGGGGGCGCTGTTTCCAGTGGCTTCCATTTATGCTTCTTTTTTTGTTTTCCTATTGTTCAGTGCCTATGGGGAAGGGGGTTGGAGAGTGAGGGGAGCTTGAAGGGGGAGGGGGGGCTTGTTGGGGGCTGGGGGGTGGGGGGGAGTGCGGAGGGGGTAGGGATGGGGAGGTTTGTCCCCCAAAGACTTACGGAACAACTTTTACGCATTAGTTCAGATCTCAAACCATTTTGTTGCTTCCTCTGCTTTCCGTTTCTGCACACACACAGAGAGAGATACAGCGATCGTCAATTTGAGCGTAACATTTTTCAAAACGCATACTACATGTTTTTTGTGTGTGTTTTTTTTGTTTTTTTGGGTTTTTTTTTAACTGAAACCTCATGTTCGCGAGCTTTTGCGTTCACAATATGCATAATGTTTACCGGGTTATTTTTTTTCGGTTTCTCTCTCTCTCTCTCTCTGTCTCTCTTTATATATATATATATATCTATATATATCTATATATATATATATATATATATATATATATATATATATATATATATATATATATATATATATATATAATATTCTGTCTGTCAAATTATGATGAAAATATGCTTGCCTTTCGAAAGCTAGGGAGACAACGTAGGTTAAGAAATTTTGAAATTTTGAGAAGCACTCTCGCCTGTGAAATGGATGTCACACGAATTGCGTGGTGGGTGTATTCTTTATTTTGTTGTTGTTGTTGTTGGGTGTGTGTGTGTGTGTGTGTGTGTGTGTGTGTGTGTGTGTGTGTGTGTGTGTGTGTGTGTGTGTGTGTGTGTTTCCCCTAAGACACTCATCTTTGGTCAGCAGCCGGTAAGAAATTAGGAATGTGTGATATTTAATGTACGTGGAATGGAGCAATCAACCTCCCACTCATCAGTCCAGCACTGACGGGAAACAATTCCTACACTGGGGACTTGTGGGAGTTGACTAAGTTCATTGCAAAATGGAAAGGTCAGTTTTGACGACTACGACGACGACAGTGATGATTATAATGATCACAAACACAACTACCACCACCACAACTCCAACAGCAAACGTGTGTTGAACAGAATAAATCAGTAACTATCAATGTTTTAAACATGATCGAGTTTAAAATGAATAAAACTTCAGAGCGGAAGACATTTATCATAACCGCATATCACTTTCATCAGAATGATGCACGAAATGAATAAATGGATGAAGTGATAACGGAAATTCCAGAACTGAGCGTTCTTAATGTCATTGCCTTGTACCTCTTTTTTTCTCTTTTTTTTTGTTTTCTTTATGATAATTCAGTCTCTTTAGGGAAAACGGTTGGAGGGAGAAGAGAGGAGGGAAGAGCTGTTGCCATAGGCTTCGTTTTGTTCTTCTTCTTTTTTTTTTTTTTTTTTTTTTCGGTGTCTGTGGGGAAGGCAGTTTGAGGATGAGGGGGGCTGGCACGGGCGGGGTGATGGGGAGTTGGGGGAGGGGGGATAGAGGGGGAGGGGGAGTCTGTCCCCAAAGACTTATGAAACAACTTTCACGCATTAGTCATACCCAGTCCACTTTTGTTTTTTGCTCTCCCCAGCTATAAGCTTCTGCAGAGATACAACAATCGTCAATTTGAGCGTAACCCTTTTACGCAATTACTGCATGTAGCATTTCTTAACTTGCACCTCACATTCGCGAACTTTTTTTTGTTAATGTACATCACTTGTGCGCGATGTTTGGCTCGAAATATTATTTTCAGCAAACACAAATCCTTGTTATAGGCGTCCGCGTTGATCACCAGTGGGAAGATATACCCGGAATTTTATTTTCAAAATGATTGAATTACAGTGTTTACCACATTAAATCAATATGCTTCTAAACCAGCTTTAAATCGAAGTGTTGTCCAGGGTTTTTCAAAGCCTGACCTTAAGGAAAAAGTTTATGAAAGTTTTTTTGAAACTTTAGAAATTAAAGTGAAGTCCTGAAAGAAAGAAAGAAAGAAAGAAAGAAGAAAAGAAAACCAACAACATTGAAACCAAACCCGGCGGTGAGAAATCACATTACCATCTTCAGGGGGGGGTCTTTTGACATTCATGGCTTCCAAGCGGTGTGCGCGGGCTCAAAGTTGCCCCTGTACGTCTGTTTACTTCAGGTCGTCGGTTTCTGACCTTCAGTGCGTTCCCCATAGGTCCGCCGTGCTCTCTTGTTGGGCCTCCGATGGCTCGCGCACGAAGCGCGCAAATAGTACGTGCCGTTGCAGCACTAATTGTATGCACCCAGGCAGAGGCCTGTAAGTGCGCGCGCAGAGGGACCATTCTTGCTGGCCAACCGGAGCCCGCAGGTCCCAGCCGCCCGCCCCCCGGTGGCATTTTTGTGCGGGGGTGGTGGGGTGGAGATGGAGGGGGGAGGGGGGGGGCGGCACATTTTATGTAATTGGCCCGATTGGGGGATCGGTCCCTAATGGCCCAGAGCTTTCGGCGCTAGTGACAGGGACAAGTGGAGAGGTGGGGGGGGGGGGGGGGGGGGGAAGAGGGGGCGGGGGTAGAGAAGGGAGGGAGGAAGGTATCATGCGACAGGGTTTCCTCTTACCCCCACACCCATTTCACTTCCGGTACCAGGGAGGAATCACTGGCATCAGAAAAAAGGATGGTTTCTGCACTTACTTAGCGCACGTAAAAGAACCCACGGCAACATAAGGGTTGTTCCTGGCAAAATTCTGTAGAAAAATCCACTTCGATAGGAAAAACAAAACTGCACGCAGGAAAAAATACCCTCCCTGGGGAGAGCACCTCGAATTTCACACGGAGAAATCTGATGTGACAAGAAGAGAAATACAACACAATACAATACACAATGCCAGGGGCGATTTTCCAAACGAGGGATGATTTAACATCAAACGTCGATGACTTGGCAACAAACGTTGATAAGTGATGATGACTTTACATTAAACGTTGCTGATAAAGGATAACTTAGCATTAAACGTTGTTGATAAGAGACGACTTTACATTACACGTTGCTGATAAAGGATAACTTGTGTAAACAAAGTGAGTCTATGTTTTAACCCGGTGTTCGGTTGTCTGTGTGTGTGTGTCTGTGTGTCCGTGGTAAATTTTAATATTGACATTTTCTCTGCAAATACTTTGTCAGTTGACACCAAATTAGGCATAAAAATAGGAAAAATTCAGTTCTTTCCAGTCATCTTGTTTAAAACAATATTGCACCTCTGGGATGGGCACAAAAAAATAAAAAAATGAAGCCTAATTATATGCAAACTGCATTTGCTGTTATATTTATATTTTTTGTATTCTCTAAACTTGGCACTTTGATCTGATATTCTGACCCAACAGCAAGAGCAGTCATTACTATCATTTTTTGTTCAAACAGGAACTTCTTTTGCTAAGCATGGAAGTGTTATTTATTTTGCAAACGTTTTGGTGCAGATAGTAAAAAAAAAAGGGAGATTACTCTGTAATTAATGCTAGGAGACTTCATTTATCACAAGTGAGTCTTGAAGGCCTTGCCTCTCTTGTCTTTTAAAGTATGATCAACAGGGATGTGGCTTGTTTGTGTGTGTGCATCCACATTTTAAGCTGACAAAGATGTAAGTATATAGCCATGGACGGGATAATCCCACACATTACTGTCCCATTTTAACTGGAGAAAGCCACCGTGGACCACTGATGACAGCATGAATTATTCCATTCACTGTGGGGGAAGGTGGCAGAATGGTTAAGACGCTCATCTGCCAATAATTATAGAGAGTCCGTGAGGGTGTGGGTTCGAACCCCGCCCTCGCCCTTTCTCCCAAGTTTGACTGGAAAATCAAACTGAGCGTCTGATCTTTCGGATGAGATCGAGACGACAAACCGAGGTCCCGTGTGCTGCACGCACTAGGCGCACTGAAAAAGAACCCATGGCAACAAAAAGTGTTGTCCTCTGGCAACATTATTTAAAAAGAAATCCATTCTGATAGGCACACAAATATATAAGCATGCACCCACGGCCTGACGAGCGCGTTGGGTTACGTACGCTGCTGTCAGGCATCTGCCTAGCAGACGTGGTGTAGCGTATATGGATTTGTCCGAACGCAGTGATGCATTGAGAAACTGAAACTGAAACTGAAACATTCACTGAACGATGGAAAGACAGAGGAGTCGCACGATTCTTTTTTTTTTTTTTTTTTTTTTTTTTTTTTCCCTTCATCTTTTGGAGTCTTTCACTGTACCGTATTGCCCCGCACTGTTCCTCTTGTCACCACTGCCATTTTTATATCAGTCACCACTGACGGGCGCGCGACCTTGGCTTTTTTCCTCTACTAGAATCTCTCGATGTAGCAACATACGAGAGGAACGTTTGTATTTGTATTTGTATTTCTTTTTATCACAACAGATTTCTCTGTGTGAAATTCGGGCTGGTCTCCCCAGGGAGAGCGCGTCGCTATACCACAGCGCCACCTTTTTCTTTAATTTTTTTCCTGCTTGCACTTTTATTTGTTTTTTCCTATCGAAGTGGATTTTTCTACAGAATTTTGCCAGGAACAACCCTTTTGTTGCCGTGGGTTCTTTTACGTGTGCTAAGTGCATGCTGCACACGGGACCTCGGTTTATCGTCTCATCCGAATGACTAGCGACCAGACCACCACTCAAGGTCTAGTGGACGGGGAGAAAACATCAGCGGCTGAGCCGTGATTCGAACCAGCGCGCTCAGATTCTCTCGCTTCCTAGGCGGACGCGTTACCTCTAGGCCATCGCTCCACATGCCATTTTTCTTCTACTAGAATCTCTCGGTGCAGCAACATACGAGAAGAACATGGCAGAGGGAATTTCTCAAACTCAGACGCACCAGCTCCATCGTCACCAGGTAAATGATGAATGATATGGATACTTATGTAGCGCCTGTCCTTGGTCGGAGACCAAGCTGTAAGCGCTTTACAACCATGAGGTTCTTTGCACAAAAGGCTGCCTACCTCGGTAGAGCCGACTGAGGGCTGCCATTGGGCGCTTCACCATTTGTTTTCCTGTGTTACTCAGTCAGATTTCAGGCACGCACACATACATGCTCCGACAGACAGACATTCAACATTTTACGTGCATGAGCGTGGGAGAGGGGCATATATAACAGTTATGAAATTCGAAGGGAAAAAAGAAGTTTTCTTGTGCCTGTTAGACTCGAGCTATTTACCATACTTGTAGCGGGCGGGGTGGTGGTGGTGGGGTGGGGGTGTGGGGGGTGGGAATGGAGGGGTGACGAAAAAGGGGTAGGTGGGGAGGAGGTAAGGGTCGCTACGCGGCGGAGGAGCGTATGATGAAGGGATGTGCCCGTGTCCGGGTGGGGCCCAGAAATGGTTTATCTGCAAGCTGGACGTCAGTGTCGGTGTCCCCCCGTGGGTCCTCTCTACTAGGGGGAGGTTATATAGCAGGCTGGCCAATCAGATTATTGCCCTTTTCTGTTGAGAGCAGATTTGCATGAACATTGTCCCCTTACCCCCCCCATCCCCGCCCACCGGCCGCAGCAGCAGCAAGCAAGCAAGCACCAGCGGGTGTTGTCGTTCTCTTTTTTTCTTTTTTTTCCCCCTATACTTTTTCTTCTCGCTTCGACCCCTGGTTCTAGGTAAAGGATAAGGTGGGGGTGGGGCCGTGAGGGTGGTGGAGGAGAGGGTGATAAGGGAAAAAGGGACGGGATGGGGAGAGGGGCTGGGGGAAGGAGGGGGGTGGGGGGGGGGGGAGCAGGAGCGGGTTGCCAAGGAGGTGGGGATGGGTGTGGGGAAAGGGGGAAAAAAAAGGATGATGGAAAGGACGTTGAAAATTCTGAGAGGATTATGTTGGAAGGGTGTGTGTGTGTGTGTGTGTGTGTGTGGGGTGGGGGGGTGGGGGGTATCTGTTGAAGGGGGGGGGGGGGGGGTGTGGTTAGAAATCCCCAGCAGGACTGAGAAGTAGATCCAACCAAGTGTTATCATTTATGGTGTCGTGGTTTCCCCGGAACTCGCACACCATGTGCAGCTACTTCGGGAAATCTGCTGACGCCTCAGTGTATCCATCACATGCATAGCAAGCGTGCATGCGTTTCCCTTGCGGGGATTGGATTGAATGCCCTCTTGCATGGACATGGCAAGCGCATGCACAGCGGGCGGTCACCGCCCAAGCATGTGCATGTGCGAACACGGACAGACAGACACACACACTCACACGCACGCACGCACGCACGCACACACATACAAACGCAAACAGACAGACGGACACGCACACGCACGCACACACACACACACACACACACACACACACACACACACACACACACACACACACAACACAACACAACACAACACAACACAACACAACACAACACAGCACAGCACAACACAACACAACACAACACAACACACACATTATTATACACACATCGCTTTCGAGTGCACAGATTCACAGACGCTATTGTCGGGTGGATGATTTTGCTTCTGACGGGGTGGTGTGGGTAGGGAGAGGGTGTGTGTGTGTGTGTGTGTGGGGGGGGGGGTGATGGGGGGGGGGGGGGGCTTTGGGGAGAGGTTGGTTGCCAAGTGGGGTGTGGGGTGCCAACTGAAGGGTGTGGGGGGTCGGGAACAGTCGGTGAATGATGGATCGGACGTTGAAAAGTCTGGAGGATTCTGTTCGAACGGAGGGAGGGAGTGAGAGAGAGAGAGAGAGAGGGGCGGGGGTGCATGTAGGGGAGGGAAGGGGGTGTGGCTGGAAATCCCCAGGAGGACTGAGGGAATAATGAATAGAGCCAACAAGTATAGTACATCCCGGCTGGCTCCCAGGAACACATCCACGGCGTGCATTTTACGCATAGTGATAGGATTTAACCAATGTTTCTTCCTCGGATTGAATGCAGACTATATTAAAAAAAATAAAATAAAATAAAAAAGGCCTAGAATTCATGCTGCAGCTTGCATGTGGGTATGGGTGATGTGGTGAAAGAGCACACACACACACACCGATGATCAAGGAACAAGAAAACAAACGGCGGGCGCCATACCCGAGTGGTTAACGCGTTGGACTGTCAATCTGAGGGTCCCGGGTTCGAATACACGGTGACGGCGCCTGGTGGGTAAAGGGTGGAGATTTTTACCATCTCCCAGCCAGGTCAACATATGTGCAGACCTGCTTAGTGCCTGAACCCCCTTCGTGTGTATATGCAAGCAGAAGATCAAATACGCACGTTAAAGATCCTGTAATCCATGTCAGCGTTCGGTGGGTTATGGAAACAAGAACATACCCAGCATGCACCCCCCCGAAAACGGAGTATGGCTGCCTACATGGCGGGGTAAAAACGGTCATACACGTAAAAGCCCACTCGTGTGCATACGAGTGAACGCAGAAGAAGAAGAAGAAGAAGAAAACAAACAAACATGCGTTATATGATAGAAAGGAATCATCAGACATGGTTTTGAGATGAGGTCGGTACCGGGACAGTTGTACAGAGCCAGGTATCGCACGCGGCGTGATCTTACCCGGAATGCACAGTGACTGTGTTGAAAATCAGACACCTTTCCCTCTCCCTGAGAGAGAGAGAGAGAGAGAGAGAGAGAGAGAGAGAGAGAGATGGAATTTGAACACACACACACACACACACACACACACACACACACAGATGGAATTTGAACAGAGTTTCATTTTACCCTTAATGAAGCGAAGCATTCAAGTTCGGCAGTTCAAATTCTCTCTCTCTCTCTCTCTCTCTCTCTCTCTCTCTCTCTCTCTCTCTCTCTGTGTCTGTCTGTCTCTCTCTGTCTCTCTCTCTCTCTCTGTCTGTGTCTCTGTCTCTCTCTCCAACTGAGATGAGAGAAACACTTGTATCCTTCTTGTTGTGGTATCTGGTTGTGCTTGTTGTGTTTACATGGTTGTAGTAACGCATGTTAAACTCTGTTATCGCCCCCCCTGTTCATGGCCTTATATGAATAAATCGTCTGAATCTGAATCTCTCTCTCTCTCCCTCTCTCTCTCTCTCTCTCTCCCTGCCTTGTCCATCTTTCTGTCTTCCACCTCCTGTCGCTTTTTCCGCGTTGTCTTCCAACCTCGCCCTTCCTCCTTCCTACCCTCTGCTTCCATTTCTTCCACAGGAAAGGAAGCACCCCGCTCAGATTTCGTCAGGGGCGAATCTTTAAAAAAAAACACAAAAAAAACGTATAGTTTATTGTTATTTTAATCTTATTTTAATGTTATTTGTTCATTAATTTATTTATTTATTTGTTTGTTTATTTATGTATTTTTGTCTGTTTACTCATCGACAGACTGGTTTTTATCCCAGTTTTTTGTTTGTTTGTTTGTTAAAAAAAAAAAAAAAAAGAAAGAAAAGAAAAAAAAGTTTGCACCTGTTCTCAGATGACTGATTCCTTAATCCCTCCTTCCTCATCCTGTCTCCAGCATGCGTCAACTCTTAACTAGTTGCCAGAGAGGTGTACCGTACGTCTTTTATAATGATGTCATTCCATCCTCCTGGCCTGAGGCCTGAGAGACAGTGCCGGAACGGAAACATTCCAGTTGATCGGGTCTATTCTTTCTTCTTCTTCATCATCATCATCTTATTTTTCTTTTCTTTTTTTTTCCAGTTTTTATTTTATTTATTTTTATTTTTTTAATTGACGTTACTTAAAAGTATGGATAGAATGTTTTCTCTAATTAACGCTCCCGAAAAGAAAAGAAGAGGGAAAAGTACAAGAGAGAGAGAGAGAGGGAGGGAGATTCATATGACATGTAAATTTATGCATAGCCTGATGAAGCCATTTTCATGGTGCTTATGATTTGCGAGCGCGCGCATATTGTGTTCTGTTTTTCAGCGTTTGCCTTGCATGTGTGTTCGGTTTTTTGTTGTGTGTTTTTTTTTTCAGATTCTTTTTTTTTTCTTCTTCTTTTTTTCTTTTCTTTTTTTTAAAATTTCCTCCCAATTGGCGGTTGAGTTCTGTTGCAGCTCTCGCATATTTCCAGCCTGTTTCATAAGAAACTTCAATTATGCAGGGTGCTTTCATTCGCATTTTCTTTTGTTTTGTTTTGTTTCTGGCGGGATATGTCAGTTCTTCTAGTTTTGTATTTTGCAATTTGATTGGATCTTTCTTTTGTGTGTGTTTTGTTTCTTTCTTTCTTTAGCTTATTGTTGTTTCGTGATTGTTGGGTTTGTTGTTTTTTCTCTCTCTCTCTCACACACACTTTCTCTCTCCCTGTTCTTTTTTTTCGCATTTTTGATTGGATGTGCATGCTTCATTTTCCCTTTGCAGTTTGTGTGCATATTGGGGCCCTATTTAGAGCTCTTGGAGGTCCGAAAGAAAAGAGAGAGAGAGAGAGAGAGAGAGAGGTGGTAAGAATAAGTTTGCCCTTTGTCTCACTCACCTGCTGCCTTCATCTCGCCCTCACTGTCCCCTTGTCGATCTCTTTCTCTCTTTGTCCTTGTCTTTCTCAACCTCTCTCTCTCTCTATCTCCCCCCCCCCTCTCTCTGTGTCTCTTCTCTGTCTCTATGTATCTGTCTGTCTCTGTCTGTCTTTCTGTCTCCTTCACCCTCTCTCTCCCTCTGTCCTTCCCAGTCCCCACGGTGTGTGCGTGTGTGCTTGCAGCGTACATGTCTGTTCTGTGTTGGGGGCAGGGGAGGGGGGGGGGGGAGAGGTTAGGTGGGAGGGGAAAGAGTGTGTGTGTTTGCTTGTTTGTGTGATGTATATATATATATTATGTATGTGTGTGTGTGTGTGTGTGTGTGTGTGTGTACATATATGCGCGCATACACATCACACACACACGAATTCTCCCCAACCCCCCAACCTCCCAACTTCTCTCTCTCTCTCTCTCTCTCTCTCTGTGTCGCTGATAAAAAAAAAAAAAAAGAGCAATGGATGTCTGTTCGAGTACTCATGCGGACTGGGGATAAGGCATCACCAATTTAGTGACTGGGGCGAAATGGGAATGGGTGAACTAGGGTGACACGAGTATGTTGAGGCCCCGGCACACGCCGATTGATGTCATTGCCCTTGAGAGCTGCTGCTGTGTTGTAGGGAACAGGAACAGAAGGCAGGTCATTTCGCTTGACATTCACATCGCCTCAAAGGGCACTGCCCCCCAAGGGTGAGACCTCTCCTTCTCTTTCCCTAGCTCTGTCTGTCTCTCTGATCTCTGCCAAGTAAAGTTGATTGGAAAACAATTCTCTCTGTGTCTCTCTGTCTATCTCTGTCTGTCTGTCTGTCTGTCTGTCTCTCTCCACCTTCATATACCGAGCCATAGACTCAGTAGACATGAATTCACTGCCCCGATAGCCGTAAAATGGCTTTGGGACCTTTATAACACTTCTAATCTTTAATCACACCTTTTAAAATCAAACTTTAGCCACTCTAATAAAGTTATCTTCGGTTCGAGCCCAGCCACTGTTCGTGCTAAAAAAAAAAAAAAGGCTGCAGAAGTGAACGGGCAGAAGGAAGTGTCTTTTGGGAACAGTGACCACAGTTTACGATATGTAGACACACTCTCTCACGTCCGGCAAAACCACCGCACTAAGGTAGATTATGAGGAGATTTAGCACACTGCGGCAGAGTTCAAAGCCGTTAAAATGATTACAGTTTAGAATTTAGGAGTGCTCAAGAGTTTCAGCTGTTGTATTATATTTTCAGTTTGTTTCAGTATATCCTTTTTTTTGTGTGATCAGCCAGACTGTTTGGGATATATTAACAAATGTTATATCTGTTTCTCAGTTTTGTTACTTTGACAACGAAGGTTGGACTTAAATTAAACAAGGAATCTTTTCAGTCAGACATTGTTGATAGTCCTTCCACATCTATCGATACAAAACGTTTCATAAATCAATCAGAAACAAGCCAAGAGACGCTTGAGAAATGGCTCCCTTCACTCCAGTATGCCGTAATAATTGTGGCCTCCATGTGTGATTTGAGCTTGAGTTAAGGTCACCCCCGCCCCTTCTACACACACACACACACACACACACACACACACCACACACACACACACGCACACAGCAACCACAACCACCACTGCCACCACCAGACCACTCCAAAGTACACGCGACACTGCTTCGTCCACATCGTATTTTATATAGCATTTCTTTCACTTTTTAACGAACTGGAACCACCACCACCATCATCATCACTACCCCACTAAAAAAAAAAAAAAAAAAAAAAAAAAAAAAAAAGGAACCTCGACTCCTCGCTCCAGCCTGCCTGGTGGTTTGTTCCCTTCTATTCCTAGGAGCCTGCCTGGCAAGTCTGGCACCACCACAGCATTATTGACCGAAACGTTGCTCACACAATGTCGTTGAGTGAGAACATAATTGGCAGGTCAGTCTTAACTGAGAAACCTTGTTGGCAGCTTTCTGCGATGCTTGAGTGTGATATACGCGGGCTTACTGCTGCTGCCTGGCCGGCGTACACTTTTAACGAGCTGTCAGGAGATTGAGGGGGGTCGGGGTGTGGTGGGGGAGGGTGGGTGTGTGTGTGGGGTGGGGGGGGTGGGCTGTTCTTGTTGTGGAATAAATATTTACACGTACACGCGCTGTATGTAACAGGGCAAACAAAATAAAGAGTGAAGGACCGCTTCGGGAACTTGCACATTTTGTCTTGCTTGGTTGGGGCATGTCATGGCAGAATACTATGCACTGCCTGTTAATAAGCAGCAGCCTTTTGATGATTTACCCAGAATTGAATGAAAGAATCTGTGAAACATGTTCCACAAACGACGTTGCTGATGAATGTCATTATTTGATTGCGTGTGTGTGTGTGTGTGTGTGTGTGTGTTTGTGTGTGCGCGCGTGTGTGTGCGTGCGTGTGTGTGTGTGTGTGTGTGTGTGTGTGTGTGTGTGTGTGTGTGTCCCCCTTTTTTTCAGATAAAAATGTTTGTCTTTATACTATAGAACCCGCCCAAGCACCACGGGGTTCTACTCATTGTTTTCTTTTAAAAAAAAACAACAAAAAACACAAAAAACAAAACAAAAGAAAACAAAAAAAACACACCAAAAAACAAAACAAACAAACAAACAAAACACACACACACACACACACACACACACACACACAAAAACAAAAAAAACACGAGAGTACTGTTAAAATTGAAATCCTTTGTCTCTTCCATATGCATCAGTTTCTTTTCGATGGAACTTTCGTCTGTTGATATGGAAAAAATTGTCAAGTACTGTGGAAATTTTTGCACGTTCTGACGTTGATTTGTACATGGTTGTTTGTGTTATCATTCGGTTACTAAGGAAAATTGACTTGTTGACTTGCATTTGCATAATGCTAAAGGTAGATGGTTGGTTTGTTTTTGACATCTTTATATATATATATATATGTGTGTGTGTGTGTGTGTGTGTGTGTGTGTGTGTAAAAGATGTACGTGTGTACTGTTTTAAATCCCCCAGGGGCACGTCAAATGAAGTTCTTGCCTTGCCTTGCCTTGCCTTGCCTTGAATGATGCTGACTTCTCACAGCAAACAGCGGGTGTATGCAGCCAATATGAACACCACATAATATAACCGGCTCTTACTTCTTTTCTTTCTTTCTTTCTTATTTGTATTTGTATTTCTTTTTTTTTTCCCCCTCTTGAAGCATCGCTTTTTCAAACGCAGTATGATTTTTTCTCCCCCCAAAACTGTTCATGAAGCATGTGTGCTTGAAACAGCCATTGATGTAGACTTTTTTTAATTATTTTTTTTTTTTTACACGCATCCTGCATGATTTAAATCATCTCTGGGATTTAAAACAATATATGATGAAAATAATTATGCCTGCTTTTATATAGAGGTCCGTTTTTTGTTGTTTTTTTATTTATTTATTTTTTAATAGTAAATGATGTATTTTAAGGCTGTGTGTTTCATTCGCTTTGTTTGTCTGGGTTAGTTCTTGTTGGGTAATGGAATGTTGACACGACTCGTGTCCTTGGGGATTTAGGGTTGGGTGTGTGTGTGGGGGGGGTGTGGGGGGGTGTGCGGGGGATAGCATTCGCTCTGTATGTTTTGCTTTCTATGTGTGTGTGTGTGTGTGTGTGTGTGTGTGTGTGTGTGTCTGTCTGTCTCTTTGTCCCTGTCTGTCTGACTCTGTCTGACTATCTCTCTGTCTCAGTCAGTCAGTCTGTCTGTGTGTCTCTTTGTCTGTCTGTCTGTCTCAGTGTGTATGCCTGACTCAGTCTCCCTGTCTCTATCTCTTCTCTCTGTCTCAGCCAGTCAGTCAGTCTGTCTGTCTCTCTATATCACACACACACACACACACACACACACACACACACACACACACACACACACTCACTCACTCACTACACAGACCAACCAATCCACCCAGCTACGAAGAGAGGAAAGAAAATCTCGGATCTTCCTCCTCACACTGTGCACTGTCAACGTTGTTTGTGGTGTCCGTGCAGAGAGAAGGGAGGCAAGGGAGAAGAAGGGAGGGGGAGATAAGAGAAACGGGGGCGGGGCGCTTGAGATGGCAGGAGGAGAGAGAGAGGGGGGAGGGGGGGGATGTATTGATGCATGTACTGTCGTCCCCCTTGCATTGATTGTCGCCGGCGACAATACGTGCAGCCTCATTGCACATAAAAAAAATTATTATATATATATATATATATATACTCCCACCAGTCTCCACCACACACCGCTTTCACATAAACACGAATTTACTCTCAAACACACACACACTGACGGAATACATGCGAACGCATACACTGACACAAACACAGCAATATCATACGTGCGTGCTCACGCGAACAAACGCACACAACAACAACAGCAACAACAACAACAACAGCACCAGCACCAGTGCAGAGGGGCGACAATATTATGTGTAGTGAGGGCTGCACGTATTTGTACTCGGTAGCCGGCGACAATCCATGCAGGGGTGACAGTACATGCCGCAGCAGGGGGATGAAGAGGTGGGGAGAGACGGAGATGATGATGATGATGATGGTGAGTGAAAGGGGGAGGGCGAAGGTAAAGGGGAAGTGGAGAGTGTGTGTGTGTGGTGAGGATGGGGGTGGTGAGAGGTGGTGAGCGAAGTGGCGTAAGCACCAGAATTTAGATTTAGAAAAGAACTGGTAAATCCTGGGAACGGGTTAAAAAAAAAAAAAAAAAAAAAAAGGGGGGGGGGGGGGGGGGCGGAGGGGGGTGAACTGTAGGATTTCCTCATGGCCCCTCTCTCCTCCTCCACCCCCCCCCCCCCCCCTTTTTTTTTTTCCTTCTTCTTTTTTTGCTTGCTTCTGCCTCCATGTCGTCCGTCTGTCTGTCTGTCTGTCCTTGGCCTAGAATAAGGAAAATTCAATCTCTTTTTTCTGAGTTTCGACGCCGTTGAAAGGGAAGACAATGTATGCTGTCAAAGAGGAAGGGAATGCGATTCAGAGATCAAACACTTCGTGTGTGTGTGTGTGTGTGTGTGTGTGTGTGTGTGTGTGTGTGTGTGTGTGTTGTAAGATTGATGATGTCTGAACACTTCCTTGTGCCGTGTTTTTTTTTTTTTTGTTTTTGTTTTTTAGAGAGAGAGAGAGCGTTGACTTGAAAAAGGATATTTGGTAAGCAAATAACTCCCTGTTCCTTTGCCTGTTTGTTTCTGGTCTTCTCTCTCTCTCTCTCTCTCTCTTGCTCTCTCTCTCTCTGTCTCTGTCTCTCTCTTGTTCGCTCGCTATCCCAAGAGGGGTTTCAGATTCTTTATTAATATTCTGTTTTTA
>NC_134895.1:35500859-35505859 GCF_041734735.1 Babylonia areolata | reverse complement strand
GAAGAGGGTTGGTGGAGGTGTTTTTTCTACTGTTTGAGAGTGCCAGTACTTGGCTTCCGGCCCGGCCGGTGTAGCCGGAGAAAAATGCCACCAAGGGGAAAAAAAGCGGGGGAGGGGGAAAAAAAAGAAATTAAAAAACAAAACAAAAAAACTATGGGATATCGGTTTCCAATAAGAAAATCACTCCCGTCTCTTTTTGGTCAGTGTCACCAGTCACAATCTGCTCACATAGAAATAACAATACTGTACAAGACTGTTCTACTCGGCAACAATTTTAACAAAACATAACAGAAAACGATGAGATATTGTCAACATTTGTGAACAAAACAAAACAGAAAACTATGAGATGTTGTCAACATTGTTAACAAAACAAAACAGAAAACTATGAGATATGACCAACATTGTTACCAAAACAAAACAGAAAACCATGAGATATGACCAACATTGGTAACAAAACAAAACAGAAAACCATGAGATATGACCAACATTGTTACCAAAACAAAACAGAAAACTATAAGATATGACCAACATTGTTAACAAAACAAAACAGAAAACCATGAGATATTGTCAACATTGTTAACAAAACAAAACAGAAAACTATGAGATATTTTCAACATTGTTAACAAAACAAAACAGAAAACTATGAGATATTTTCAACATTGTTAACAAAACAAAACGGAAAACTATGAGATATTTTCAACATTGTTAACAAAACAGAAAACTATGAGATATTGTCAACATTGTTAACAAAACAAAACAGAAAACTATGAGATATTGTCAACATTGTTAACAAAACAAAACAGAAAACTATGAGATATTGTCAACATTGTTAACAAAACCACACAGAAAACTATGAGATATTGTCAACATTGTTAACAAAACAAAACAGAAAACTATGAGATACAACATTGTTAACAAAACAAAACAGAAAACTATGAGATATTGTCAACATTGTTAACAAAACAGAAAACTATGAGATGTGGTCAACATTGTTAACAAAACAGAAAACTATGAGATGTGGTCAACATTGTTAACAAAACAGAAAACCATGAGATATTGTCAACATTGTTAACAAAACAAAACAGAAAACTATGAGATATGACCAACATTGTTAACAAAACAAAACAGAAAACTATGAGATATGACCAACATTGTTAACGAAACAAAACAGAAAACTATGAGATATGACCAACATTGTTAACAAAACAAAACAGAAAACTATAAGATACTGTTTTCCAAGGAGAAAAAAAATCACTCCCATTCCCCCCATCTCCCCTTGGTCAGTGTCAACGATAATAATAATAATAATGGATACTTATATAGCACACTATCCAGAAATCTGCTCTAGGTGCTTTACAAAAACGCTTTTGTTAACATAAAACATTATATCTATGTTACATACACACACCAAAATGTGACCACACACACACACACACACACACACACACACACACACACACACACACTGCATACATAAATTTTAACATACACGATCACAAACTACTTACACGGAAATACAACAATACTGTTCAGAACAATTTCTTACCCAACATTTGTTTCCATAGTCAACACGTAAAAATGGAAAAGAACCGCATTTTGTGCTCATATTGCTGCTGACAGCTGAAGAAGAACACATGTACAACTGCAGGTCAGATGTGGTATATTCATCACGAAGAAAACACAGCTTTTGTGTTTTTTTTTGTTGTTGTTTTTTGATTTTTTTTGTTTTTGCGTTTTATGATTTTTTTTTTTTTTTTTTTTTTTCAAAATACATAATCTTTTGAAGTTAGTTTCTTTTTCTTGCTTGAAGTGAGTGTTGATTACCAGAGGGGATTTTTTTTTTCTTCAAGGGGAAAACAGAAAAGATAACCAACTGATCCCTTTTCATCACGACGAAAGAGCAGGTTTTTTTTGTTTTGCATACTTTTGTTTTCTTTTGTTTTTTGTTTTTTTTTTCTATTATTGTAAAAGTCTCTGCGTTTTCTCTGCTTGAGATGAGTGTTGATTTCCCGGGGGAAGTGTTGGTTGTTGTGTTGTTGTTGTTGTTAGTTTGGGGTGTGGGGTGTGGGGGTTCTTTCTCTTCTTTTTTTTCCCCCCTGCCTGTATGTAGTTATGCCTTCTTGTTCAGCTGTAGAATACATACAGCAGCGCGAGTAAGAAAATTAATGCCGTTCTGAGGAGTGGGTTTTGCCGTCCCATAGGCAGAAAAAAAAAAGTGTAAAAGATATACATAGCAAGATAAAAATGAATAAATACTGGAAGTGTTGAGCCTGAGTTTTTTTTTTTCCTCCTGGGAGTCTCCTTTTTCCTCCTACACCGGCACGCGGGGCGGGGCAACGAGGGACGGGTGGGGTGGAGGGGTGGAGGGGGGAGACTACGATAAGGTCTAGCTCCTGCCGCTGCTAGCTAGCTAGCTGCTAGCTGCTTTAGTTTATCGATCTGACGGTGTCGTGTCGTGTCGAGTCGTGTCGTGTGATACCGGTCGGTAGAGGGAGTCTGGACTGCTGCTTGCCCTCAGTTGCCGGCAGAGCCAGCCAGCAGAAAAAAAAAGAAAAAAAAAAGCGGCTATGGCCAACCATTAGTGTCAATAAATAAGTAATGAAAGTAAAGCGTGTTACAGAGAAGGGGGGGGACACAGCCGGAAGGAGAACAAAGACAGAAAGAGAGAACGACAGAGCGGGTGGTTATAGTGGTAGCGGTGGCCTCGTGGTGGTAGGGGTTGGGGTAAAGTTTAGCCTGACTGGGACTAAAGCGAGCGTTCCACGGGATTCAGTCCTCAGTATTTTGTTTTATTTAGTACGGACACTTATATCGCGCGCCTTATCCTTGGTCGGATACCAAGCTGTAAGCGCTTTACAAACTCGGGGTCATTTGCACAACAATCTGCATCTATCTATCTATCTATATATATGAAATGAAAGCCTTCTGATAAGAACGGAGTGTGTACAGAAATAAAATGAAAGATCAATTAAGGTTTGTTTTCAGCAGAATGGGTTTTTTTGTGTGTTTTTTTCAGTGCTTCTTCTTCAGTGAAATATTTTAATCCAAACGTTTCTTCTTTTTTTTTTTTTTTTCGTCTTTCGGCGCACATAGTCAACCATAAAACTGAATCTCATAGTCCTTGGGAGTTGGTGTGGGAGGGCTTTTTTTTTTTTTTTATTGCGAGAATGGTAGGGATTTTAGTGTTGGGGTGGGGGTGGGGGGTAGGTGTTGTGTGGGTAGGGGTGGGTTGGCGGTGGGTTGGAAGGTAAAAATCCCCGTGGTGGTAGTGGCCTGAGAATTCAACAGTGTGCTTCTTTGTCCACCACCCCACCCCTCCACACACACACTCTACTACTACTATACCCCTGCCCCCATTACAAGCCCTCTCACCCCCCCACCCCCCCACCCCCACCCCACCCCCCCACACACACACCCACTTCCAACCCCATCCCCCTCCCGTCCCACCACCATCGTCGTCTTGTAGCTGTCTCGCTCCGATCCGAGCCAGTGTCGGCAGGCACGTGCACGCTTTGTTCCTACCGTCGAGTGGCTGTCGCGTGGGGGGTTTGGGGGGGGGGGGGGGGGGGGGCTCTTTGTTCACCGCGTTACACTGTCACGGAGGTATATAGTCAGTCCATTTTCCTTCCTTCCCACTCTTAAAAAAAAAGAAAAAAGAAATAAAATAAAATAAAAAGTGGGAGGGATGGGGGAGGGGGGGAGATGGAGTCGTTCTGTTATTGCTTGAAGGTACAGAGGGGCGGGCGAGGGGGGCGCGGGGTGGGGGGAGTGAGTTGATGAATGAGAGAGACAGACTGAGCAGAGAGAAACAGGGACACACACACACACACACACACACACACACACACACACACACACACAGAGTCGTTCGGTTATTGCTTGGAGGTACAAAGGGGGGAGAGTGAGTGAGTTGAGGGATGAGAGCCTCGGAGACAGAGGCAAGGAGACACAGAAGAGAGAGAGAGAGAGAGAGAGTCGTTCGGTTATTGCTTGGAGGTACAATGGGGGAGAGTGAGTGAGTTGAGGGATGAGAGAGACAGAGGCAAGGAGACACAGAAGAGAGAGAGAGAGAGAGAGAGTCGTTCGGTTATTGCTTGGAGGTACAATGGGGGAGAGTGAGTGAGTGGAGGGATGAGAGCCTCGGAGACAGAGGCAAGGAGACACAGAAGAGAGAGAGAGAGAGAGAGAGAGAGAGAGAGTCGTTCGGTTATTGCTTGGAGGTACAATGGGGGAGAGTGAGTGAGTTGAGGGATGAGAGAGACAGAGGCAAGGAGACACAGAAGAGAGAGAGAGAGAGAGAGTCGTTCGGTTATTGCTTGGAGGTACAATGGGGGAGAGTGAGTGAGTTGAGGGATGAGAGAGACAGAGGCAAGGAGACACAGAAGAGAGAGAGAGAGAGAGTCGTTCAGTTATTGCTTGGAGGTACAATGGGGGAGAGTGAGTGAGTTGAGGGATGAGAGAGACAGAGGCAAGGAGACACAGAAGAGAGAGAGAGAGAGAGAGAGAGAGAGAGTCGTTCTGTTATTGCTTGGAGGTACAAAAAAAGAAGGGGGTAGGGTACGGGAGTTGAGGGATGAGACAGAGAGACAGACACAGAAGAGAGAGAGAGAGAGAGAGAGAGAGAGTGAGTGAGTGAGTGAGTGAGTAAGAGACAGAGAGAAAGTCGTTCGGTTATCGCTTGGAGGTACAAAAGGGGGTGGGAGTGGGTGTCGGAGGGGAGTGAGTGAGTTGAAGGATGAGGGATGAGAGAGACAGAGACAGAGAGACACAAGAGAGAGAGAGAGAGAGAGAGAGATGGAATTCGAACTGCCGACTCTCTCTCTCTCTCTCTCTCTCTCTCTCTCTCTCTCTCTCTATCTATCTATCTCTGTCTGTCTGTGTCTATCTGTCTCACTCTTTCTGTCTGTCTGTCTGTCTGTCTGTCTGTCTGTCTCTCTCTCTCTCTTTATCAGTTTTAGAAGAACAACGATAAAGACTAAAAACATTAGTACACGCTCGCG
>NC_134895.1:35488359-35493359 GCF_041734735.1 Babylonia areolata | reverse complement strand
GTGTGGGTTGTCCCGTCATCCTACAGGCAGTGTGGAAGCGTTACACTGGCACGTTGGAGGTGGTGGAGGAGGAAGAAGAGATGGGTTTGTCGTGGTTGGCGACAAAATGAAGAAGAAGGTGGATGATGGTAGGACGAAGGAATGTATGTGTGTGGAGAACTGGCAATGCTCAGGGTTTGTTTAACTAAGACTTTTGACCGTATGCTTTTTTTTTTTTTGCCATTCATTGGTTGTTATGTTGATTAAATTAATTAATGTGGATACTTGTATAGCGTGGAGTTCTGGCACAAGCAGGTCTGCACATAATTATGTTGACCACTGAGATCGGAAAATTCTCCACCCATTACCCACCAGGCGCCGTCACCAAATTTCGAACCCGGGACCCTCAGATTGAAAGTCCAACCCTTTTAACCACTCGGCTGTTTCGCCTGTCAGTATTGCTGTTATTGCTGATATTCTTAGGTGGTGTGTATGATTATGATTGTTGACATGTACCCGAGTATGCAGACTGTTTTTTTTTTCTGATGTTGTGTGAACCAGGTCTGTCTGTCTGACTGTCTTCCTCTGGGTATCTATCTGTCTGTCTGACTGTCTTCCTCTGGGTATCTATCTGTCTGTCTGACTGTCTTCCTCTGGGTATCTATCTGTCTGTCTGACTGTCTTCCTCTGGGTATCTGTCTGTCTGTCTTCCTCTGGGTATCTATCTGTCTGTCTGACTGTCTTCCTCTGGGTATCTATCTGTCTGTCTGACTGTCTTCCTCTGGGTATCTGTCTGTCTGTCTTCCTCTGGGTATCTATCTGTCTGTCTGACTGTCTTCCTCTGGGTATCTATCTGTCTGTCTGACTGTCTTCCTCTGGGTATCTATCTGTCTGTCTGACTGTCTTCCTCTGGGTATCTGTCTGTCTGTCTTCCTCTGGGTATCTATCTGTCTGTCTGACTGTCTTCCTCTGGGTATCTATCTGTCTGTCTGACTGTCTTCCTCTGGGTATCTGTCTGTCTGTCTGACTGTCTTCCTCTGGGTATCTATCTGTCTGTCTGACTGTCTTCCTCTGGGTATCTATCTGTCTGTCTGACTGTCTTCCTCTGGGTATCTATCTGTCTGTCTGACTGTCTTCCTCTGGGTATCTATCTGTCTGTCTGACTGTCTTCCTCTGGGTATCTATCTGTCTGTCTGACTGTCTTCCTCTGGGTATCTGTCTGTCTGTCTGACTGTCTTCCTCTGGGTATCTATCTGTCTGTCTGACTGTCTTCCTCTGGGTATCTGTCTGTCTGTCTGACTGTCTTCCTCTGGGTATCTATCTGTCTGTCTGACTGTCTTCCTCTGGGTATCTGTCTGTCTGTCTGACTGTCTTCCTCTGGGTATCTATCTGTCTGTCTGACTGTCTTCCTCTGGGTATCTGTCTGTCTGTCTGTCTGTCTTCCTCTGGGTATCTATCTGTCTGTCTGACTGTCTTCCTCTGGGTATCTGTCTGTCTGTCTGACTGTCTTCCTCTGGGTATCTATCTGTCTGTCTGACTGTCTTCCTCTGGGTATCTGTCTGTCTGTCTGACTGTCTTCCTCTGGGTATCTATCTGTCTGTCTGACTGTCTTCCTCTGGGTATCTGTCTGTCTGTCTGACTGTCTTCCTCTGGGTATCTATCTGTCTGTCTGACTGTCTTCCTCTGGGTATCTGTCTGTCTGTCTGACTGTCTTCCTCTGGGTATCTATCTGTCTGTCTGACTGTCTTCCTCTGGGTATCTGTCTGTCTGTCTGACTGTCTTCCTCTGGGTATCTGTCTGTCTGTCTGTCTTCCTCTGGGTATCTGTCTGTCTGTCTGACTGTCTTCCTCTGGGTATCTCTGTCTGTCTGACTGTCTTCCTCTGGGTATCTATCTGTCTGTCTGACTGTCTTCCTCTGGGTATCTATCTGTCTGTCTGACTGTCTTCCTCTGGGTATCTATCTGTCTGTCTGACTGTCTTCCTCTGGGTATCTGTCTGTCTGTCTGACTGTCTTCCTCTGGGTATCTATCTGTCTGTCTGACTGTCTTCCTCTGGGTATCTATCTGTCTGTCTGACTGTCTTCCTCTGGGTATCTATCTGTCTGTCTGACTGTCTTCCTCTGGGTATCTATCTGTCTGTCTGACTGTCTTCCTCTGGGTATCTATCTGTCTGTCTGACTGTCTTCCTCTGGGTATCTGTCTGTCTGTCTGACTGTCTTCCTCTGGGTATCTATCTGTCTGTCTGACTGTCTTCCTCTGGGTATCTATCTGTCTGTCTGACTGTCTTCCTCTGGGTATCTGTCTGTCTGTCTGACTGTCTTCCTCTGGGTATCTATCTGTCTGTCTGACTGTCTTCCTCTGGGTATCTGTCTGTCTGTCTGACTGTCTTCCTCTGGGTATCTATCTGTCTGTCTGACTGTCTTCCTCTGGGTATCTGTCTGTCTGTCTGTCTGTCTTCCTCTGGGTATCTATCTGTCTGTCTGACTGTCTTCCTCTGGGTATCTGTCTGTCTGTCTGACTGTCTTCCTCTGGGTATCTGTCTGTCTGTCTGACTGTCTTCCTCTGGGTATCTGTCTGTCTGTCTGACTGTCTTCCTCTGGGTATCTGTCTGTCTGTCTTCCTCTGGGTATCTATCTGTCTGTCTGACTGTCTTCCTCTGGGTATCTATCTGTCTGCCTGACTGTCTTCCTCTGGGTATCTTTCTGTCTGTCTGACTGTCTTCCTCTGGGTATCTGTCTGTCTGTCTGACTGTCTTCCTCTGGGTATCTATCTGTCTGTCTGACTGTCTTCCTCTGGGTATCTATCTGTCTGTCTGACTGTCTTCCTCTGGGTATCTGTCTGTCTGTCTGACTGTCTTCCTCTGGGTATCTGTCTGTCTGTCTGTCTGTCTGTCTGTCTGCCTGTCCCTCTGGTTGTGTACCGCAGGATTAAGAACAGTAGGAGGCAGTTATTGTTGTAGTTGGGGAGAATTGAAAAAAAAAAAAGGCGAAAACAAGTGAAAACTGTATTAAAGAGAGGCCGCTGTGCCACTGTTACCGGTAACCAAAAGACGTAAATCAGACGCAGCACTCTTCACGGCCGCTGCTGCTGAAGACTTCACGAAAACTCCCAGCGTAAGACGTAGTGGGGTGGTGTGCGGTGGGCCGGTTAGTCATACATCAGGCAGGGCGGAAGCGTTCATTTGGCAGCTGGGAGAAGAGAGAGAGAGGGGGGGAGGGGGGGGGGGGGGGGGGGGGGGGCTTGGGTGGTGGAGGGGCTTGTACTGGTTGGTGACAAGTGAAGGAAGTGATCGTAGGACCGATGAAGGAATGTGTCGTGAACTGTCAAACATGCTGGATTTGTTGAGGGCTTGGAAAGGGGATGAGGAGGGTGGGGGGGGGGGTTGATATCTGTGGCATTTGATTGGCTATATATTATTATTATTATGGGTTTGTCGAGGGCTTTTGGGGGTGGTGTTATTTGTGTCATTTGATTGGTTGAATTATGGGTTTGTTAAGGGCTTTGCAGTAGTGATATTTTTGTCATTTTTATTTTATTGGTGATATTTGTGTCATTTGATTGGCTGTGTTACTGGTTTGTTAAGGGCTTAGGGGGTGGTGAAATGTGTCATTTGATTGGCTGTATTATGGGTTTCTTGAGGGCTTTGGTGTGGTGATATTTGTCTCATTTGATTGGCTGTATGGGTTTGATAAGGGCTTTGGGGGTGGTGAAATGTGTCATTTGATTGGCTGTATGGGTTTGTTAAGGGCTTTGGTGTGGTGATATTTGTGTCATTTGATTGGCTGTATGGGTTTGATAAGGGCTTTGGGGTGGTGATATTTGTGTGATATGATTGGCTGTATGGGTTTCTTGAGGGCTTTGGTGTGGTGATATTTGTGTCATTTGATTGGCTGTATGGGTTTGATAAGGGCTTTGGGTGGTGATATTTGTGTCATTTGATTGGCTGTATGGGTTTGTTGAGTGCTTTGGAGGTGGTGATATTTGTGTCATTTGATTGGCTGTATGGGTTTGTTAAGGGCTTTGGTGTGGTGATATTTGTGTCATTTGATTGGCTGTATGGGTTTGATAAGGGCTTTGGGGTGGTGATATTTGTGTCATTTGATTGGCTGTATGGGTTTGATAAGGGCTTTGGGGTGGTGATATTTGTGTCATTTGATTGGCTGTATGGGTTTGTTGAGGGCTTTGGGGGTGATGATATTTGTGTCATTTGATTGGCTGTATGGGTTTCTTGAGGGCTTTGGTGTGGTGATATTTGTGTCATTTGATTGGCTGTATGGGTTTGATAAGGGTTTTGGGGTGGTGATATTTGTGTCATTTGATTGGCTGTATGGGTTTGATAAGGGTTTTGGGGTGGTGATATTTGTGTCATTTGATTGGCTGTATGGGTATGATAAGGGCTTTGAGATGGTGATATTTGTGTCATTTGATTGGCTGTATGGGTTTGTTAACGGCTTTGGGGTGATGATATTTGTGTCATTTGATTGGCTGTATGGGTTTGTTGAGGACTTTGGGGGTGGTGATACTTATGTCATTTGATTGGCTGTATGGGTTTGTTAAGGGCCTTGCGTGGTGATATTTATGTCATTGATTGGCGGTATTATGGGTTTGTTAAGGGTTTTTGGGGTGATGATATTTTTGTCATTAGATTGGTTGTATTATGGGTTTGTTGAGGGCTTTAGGGGTTGTGATATTTGTGTCATTTGATTGGCTGTATTATGGGTTTGTTAAGGTTTTTTGGGGTGATGATATTTTTGTCATTAGATTGGTTGTATTATGGGTTTGTTGAGGGCTTTAGGGGTGGTGATATTTGTGTCATTTGATTGGCTGTATGGGTTTGTTGAGGTCTTTAGAGTGGTGATATTTGTGTCATTTGATTGGCTGTATGGGTTGGTTAAGGGCTTTGGGATGGTGATATTTGTGTCATTTGATTGGCTGTATGGGTTTGTTAAGGGCTTTAGGGTGGCGATATTTGTGTCATTTGATTGGTTGTATTATGGGTTTGTTACGGCTTTGGGGGTGATA
>NC_134895.1:35480859-35485859 GCF_041734735.1 Babylonia areolata | reverse complement strand
GGGGGATTATACAGTAAGGTGTTGAAGTCGCATATTCATCACAATGGTCTTCATTATGTGTGACATGATTGACGCTTCGCCAGTTTGAGTGCTATGTATGTACAGCTAGAGAGTCAACTTGACAGTCTTTTCATTTGTTGAAGACATTAGCTTAACAGGTAAATGTGTTGAAAGTGTTAATTTCAACTGGAGTAGCGGGGTAAATAAGCAAAACGGTCATACACGTAATCCGTTACATGTCTGCCTTTGTTGTGCCTCACTGTTCGTGTTTGTCTGTCTGTCTGTCTGCGTGCGTGCGTAAGTCCCGCGTCTGTGTTTCCGCCCGGCTCCTTTGTTTGTCCACTCTCTATTTCTCAAGTCTGTCTCTCTTTGTCTGTCTGTCTCTCATCTTCGTCGTCTGTCTCTCTGTCTTTCCAAATTTCCTTCTCAGTCTCCCACTTCTCGCTTTTTTTTTTTTTTTGCTTTTTTTTTTTCGCGTGTATGTGAGCTTGTCCGTGCGTTAGAACGTTCCAACAGGGCACGCGCGCGCAAGAGACAGCGAAAGAAAGCAACCGGGGGTTTACGACTTGGAATGCGTCAGACGGATAGCTGATTTTTCATTGGATGATCGCGGCTTCAAACGGCTAAACGTCGATCCTTCACGGATACACTCCGGAGTTCCGTGTTAACGAAAGCTGGCTGGCACTGCACTGACCTGGAGAGGTCACGAAATGCGGACACACATTGACGCGGACGATCACACTCAGTAAAAAAAGAAAGAGAGAGAGAGAGAGATGGGGGGGGGGAATGCTGGGAAGAGAGCGAGAGGATGGGTAAAGAGAGAGGCAGAGAAATTATGTGGGGAGGGGAGAGAGAGAGACAGACAGACAGACAGACGGACAAGAGGCATAGGTAGAATGTTTGGAGGGGGGGGGGGGGGGAGAGGCACAGAGCCAGCGACTTGTGGGAAAGAGAGGAAATCAGCCAGCCAGAGACAGACAGGGAAGACAGGAGAGACAGACAGACAGACAGAGAGAGAGAGAAAGAGAGAGTCACATAGTGAGATGGATACAGGTGACATAAGGAAAGAGTAACAGAAACCAGATTGTAGAAATTGGGTACGGGGGTATCGGGAAAGAGATAGCGAGAGGGGGGAGGAGGGGGGGGGGGGGGGGGCAGAGAAAGGGCATCAAGTGCAGAAGTGTTATGATCCGCCATTCAACCTGCCAGTGTGCAGCATGCACGCGCAGCCGTAATTTGATGGAAACCTGATCGGAACAAAAGAAGAAAGAAATGTGATTCTCTCCCGCTCCCTCTCTCTCCGTCCCTCTCCGTCTCTCTCTCCCCTCTCTCTTTGTGTCCTTCCCTGAATGATCAATGTCTTTCCCTTTCTCTTCACCCTGAACGCGGCGTCGTAAATATAGGTCATCATCTCTCCACCACCATCACCACCACACCACCACTTCAAACCACCACCACCGCCTCAGCCTTTATCTTTCTTCCCCCTTCTCCGTTACATTCCCCCCTCCCCTCCCTCAAGTCCCCCCCAACTCCCCAACACACACACACACGTGTACACACACACACACACACACACACACACACACACACACTGTTCTCGCTGTTCTGCTTTCTTTGTCTCCCCCTCGGCGTGTTTCACGTGACACGATTGTGTTGTCACAACTGATCTGCCTGGAGGTGTCACGTGTGTTGCTGGCCCTGCCATACGATCTGTTCATCCTGGGGGTCGTTTTTTTTTGTTTTGTTTTTTTCGACCTCCTCCGAGTGTGTGTGTGTGTGTGTGTGTGTGTGTGTTTGGTCATGTGGAGTGATGGCCTAGAGGTAACGCGTTCGCCTAGGAAGCGAGAGAATCTGAGCGCACTGGTTCGAATCACGGCTCAGCCGCTGATATTTTCTCCCCCTCCACTAGACCTTGAGTGGTGGTCTGGACGCTGGTCATTCGGATGAGACGATAAACCGAGGTCCCGTGTGCAGCATGCACTTAGCGCACGTAAAAGAACCCACGGCAACAAAAGCGTTGTTCCTGGCAGAATTCTGCAGAAAAATCCACTTCGATAGGAAAAACAAATAAAATTGCACGCGGGAAAAAATACAAAAAAAAAAAAAAAAAAATGGGTGGCGCTGTTGTGTAGCGACGCGCTCTCCCTGGGGAGAGCAGCCCGAATTTCACACAGAGAAATCTGTTGTGATAAAATGAAATACAAATACAAATGTGTTTTTTTTTTTTCTCTTTCTGCCCCATCATCTGCATCGTTTTCAGTGGCATTACTCCCGTCTTATGGGTTTTCTGTTTATTTTTTTGGTTTTTGCTTCTTCTTCTTTATATATATATATATATATATATATATATATATATATATATATATATATATATATATTATCGACATCCACTCACAAAGTTCCTGGATAGATAGACTCTTCATTTTTACGCAGCCTCCCTTCCTTCCTTCCTTCCTCCTTCCCTTCCTCCCTCCCTCCCTCCCTCCCTCCATCTTCTCATCGAAAGAATGATATTAATATCTGCCTCACACCCTGGATATTTTACCACCACCACCACCACCACCACCACCACCCCCGTGCCACCCAATCACGCCCACCCCCTGCCCTCTTCTCCTCTTTCCCCACGATCTCACCTTCCCTGATCGCGAGTTTGTTTGTTTGTTTTTTTCTTCTTTACTTTCCATCCCTCCCCTCCCCCACCCCCACCCCTTACCTCCACCCCCAGCCCCCACCCTCCTGTCCTGCGTGCGCCGTTATTATGATTAATATTTTTCTATCCCATCCTCATCTTATTCGTAGCCCTGATCTAAAGCACATTTTCGTGTCAGCCTCGCTAATTCCGAATAATTTTGCCAGCTAATCCTCACTCCCTCCACACGCCCCATTATGCCTTCCCCCCCCCCCCACCCCACCCGCCCGCCCGCCACCTACCTCTCCCCCACCCACACCTGCCCCCCCCAACCCCCCCCCCCATCCCCTCCCCCCCCCCCCCCCAACACACACACCCCACGTTCGTGAGGGACTGATCGAGAGTGTCAGTGAGGGAGACAGCGGAAAAGAAAAGAGAAAGAAGGAGAGAAAAAACAGAAACAAAACAAGGGTGAAATTTTGTGGAGGGATCGAAATATCTTGGAGAAGGAGGAGGAGTTAGAGGAGGAGGTTGAGGAAGAGGAGGTAGGGAGGGGGGGAGCAGGATAAAGAAGAGGATGGAGAGGAGGTAAAGGAGAAGGAAAAAGAGGAGAAAAAGGAGAAGGAAAAAGAGGAGGAGGCAAAGGAGAAGGAAAAAGATGTAGAGGAGCAGGAAGTTTAGGTAGGTGAAGAAAGAAGAGGAAGTAAAGGAAAAAGAGATTGAGGCGATGAAGAAGGAAAAAGAGGTGGAGGAGGAGGAAGATATAAAGGAGAAGGAAGAGTAAGTGAAGGAAAAAGAGGCAGAGGAGATAAAGAAGGAAAAAGAGGTGGAGGAGGAGGAAGATATAAAGGAGAAGGAAGAGTAAGTGAAGGAAAAAGAGGTAGAGGAGATAAAGAAGGAAAAAGAGGTAGCGTTATGTCTAATTTTGACTGAAAGGGAATTAAACGTTATGTCTAATTGTGACTGAATGGTAATTAAGCGTTATGTCTAATTGTGACTGAATGGTAATTAAGCGTTATGTTTAATTGTGACTGAAAGGGAATTAAGCGTTACGTCTAATTGTGACCGAATGATAATTAAGCCTTACGTGTAATTTTGACTTAAAAGGATTGAAGCGTTATTTCTGATTTTGCCTGAAAGGGAATTCAGCGTTATGTCTAATTTTGACTGAAAGGGAATTAAGTGTTGTTGTTTGTTTTTTTGTTTTTTTTTCTTCTAATTTTGACAGAAAGAGAAGCAAGTGTATTGTATCATTTTGACTGAAAGGGAATTAAGTATTTTATCTAATTTTGATATATATTGTTCGGGTAGTCTTGTCTTGTCCTATATGTCTGTCTGTCTGTCTGCGCGTGCCCCTTACCTCTGCTAATGCTGCTATTTGCTGGCCGGTGCTGCTTCATGTACTACTACTACTACTACTACTGCTACTACTGTTGCTGTTGCTGCTGCTGCTACTACTACTACTACTACTGCAGCTGCTTCTGCTTCTGTTTGTCCTTCATAGCACTTTCACTGCAACAGAATCAGCAATCAGTTGGACTGGGAGTGGCATGATCGATTAATCGCTGCTCTCTGTGCTCGTAAATCGCTGGAAAACCCGTTTCGTAATTGTGTGTACCGTTTCATTTCGTAATTCAGTGTACCCGTGTCATGATTCAGTGTACCCGTTTCATAATTCAGTGTACCGTTTCATAATTGTGTGTAAAGAAACCATCAAAGAGGAAGGAAACGGAGAGAGAGAGAGAGAGAGAGAAAAAAAATCCAGAAGGTGTCCTTTTGTACGCGAATTTCCTCCATCGACGAAGTCCACACCTCAGTCTACGTCTCATTCGGGTTACGTGTGTATGCTTCAAAATACGTTGTCGGGGGTGTAATTAGTACCAGTGTCAGATTACAGATAATCTAACATTCCAATAACCGCCTAGAACCCTACTGGTCATTTGTGTGTGTGTGTGTGTGTGTGTGTGTGTGTGTGTGTGTGTGTGTGTGTGTGTGTGTTTATTTTTTTTTTTTTTTTGCTTTTGAGAGGAGGTGGTTGCCATACTGTTTGTATTGGCGTTGCTAGCCATATCGAACGGGCGGCAAAGATGATGATGTGTGTATTTGGTTTTGGATCTCGGGGGGGAAGGGAAAGTTATTGAATCTTGGAGAGAAGCTTTACGGAGTGGGCGTGGGGATGGGGTGGGTGGTGAGGGTGAGGGGGTCGGGGGTGGGGTGTTGTTGAATGATTTTACGCTCGGGTTCTCTCTCAACCCATTTCGTTGATCATCGCTGGTAAACATCTGCACACGCGCTTGCCTGCCTCAGTTCTTCGTTTTTCTTGTTGTTGTTGTTGTTGTTGTTGTTGTTGTTGTTGTTGTTGTTCTTCTTC
>NC_134895.1:35473359-35475859 GCF_041734735.1 Babylonia areolata | reverse complement strand
TCACATGAGGATAAAACAACAGGGAGAGAGACAGGGGGTTGGGGGCGGGGGGTACAGTATTTATGTGTGTGTGTGTGTGTGTGTGTGTGTGTGTGTGCATATGTGTGTGCGTGCGTGTGTGGTGTGAGGGAGGGAGGGAGAGGGGAGCACGTGTGCCATAGGGTGACGGATGGAAGTGCAAAGTAACCAAGTTAACGGCCTGAGTCATTCGTTCAATGGTCGTGGTTGTTGTTTTTTTTTTCCGGGCAAGGCAGTTTGATGCCCAAGTGCAACATGTAGTGTAAGTATGGTGCCTGGACTGAACAAATCCGAAAAGGCTATCAAAAAGAAAAAGAAAAAAATACAATAAATCTTCCTGTGAAAAAGACTCTGGGAGTAGAGAGTCCTCTTCCCAACGGTTTTGTTTGTTTGTTTTTTTGGGTGTTTTTGTTTTGTTTGTTGTTGTTCCCTCTTCTGTATGGCTGCTGTCTCTTTTTATATGTGTCCAGTTTATTTACAGTTTGAATACTAAAATGTATTTTGGGTGCTGGCTAAAACTGTTGATCATGGAGGAGATCAGAATACCATGTACAGCTAAAAAAGTTTCAGCTTCCGTTTTTCAAGACGGCGTCATTCCGTTCAGACGAATCCATATACGCTATAACACCACATCTGCTGACCAGCAGCAGCACCATAACCCAACGCGCTTTAAATTGTAAACTTTGGATGCCAACAGCACCCGGTGTTCCCAGGCGGTCAGCCATCCAAGTACTAACATCCGGGTTGTGGAGTGATGGCCTAGAGGTAACGCGTCCGCAAGGAAGCGAGAGAATCTGAGCGCGCTGGTTCGAATCACGGCTCAGCCGCCGATATTTTCTCCCCCTCCACTAGACCTTGAGTGGTGGTCTGGTCGCTAGTCATTCGGATGAGACGATAAACCGAGGTCCCGTGTGCAACATGCACTTAGCGCACGTAAAAGAACCCACGGCAACAAAAGAGTTGTTCCTGGCAAAATTCTATAGAAAAATCCACTTCGATAGGAAAAACAAATAAAACTGCACGCAGGAAAAATATTTTTTAAATGGGTGGCGCTATAGTGTAGCGACGCGCTCTCCCTGGGTAGAGCACCCCGAATTTCACACGGAGAAATCTGTTGTGACAAAAAAAATACAAAATACAAACTTTAGATGCCAACAGCACCCGGTGTTCCCAGGCGGTCAGCCATCCAAGTAGTATAACCGGGCCTCACGTTGCTTAACTTTGGTGATGGGACGAGAACCGGTGTTTTCAACGTGGTCTGGCCTTGGCTTGAAAGATGCCACGTTGCCTGGACGAAAAAGGAAAAAGGAAAACACACTTGGGTCGCAGATATATATATATATATATATATATGTGTGTGTGTGTGTGTGTGTGTGTGTGTGTGTGTGTGTGTGTCTGGTCTTGTGTTCTTCTGGTATTGGTTGTGTGCGGAGCCAAGAAGTAGAATCAATGAAAGACTTTTTTGAAAGATTCGAAACAAAGAGTCATCGATTACAGATGGCAAGAATAGGGGTTGACCCATTCAGTAACTATGAAGTATTATCGTTACAGACCTTTTTTGAAAATGGTGTAGAACCATAATTTTATGTGCTGTATAATGTCAATAGATTCGTGAGGACAATGCATTGATAAGTAGACAGAGTTAAAATTTCGGTTGTTTCTCTTCTTTTGGCCCAAGACACATGATCTTTTATGCGCATTGTCTAAATCTGCTACAGAAGAAGTGAATTTTTGTTGTCTATACTCTGCACTGGCTCTTAGTGCTGCGGCCTTAGGGGCTAGTTGGCCTTTGGGAACCATCTCTTGGCCGAGAGAGTGGGGGGATGTAACTTGGGCGAGACACTCTCCACTGATGTTCGGAAACTCTGTATCTCTTTGTTCTTAGCATTTGAAAAAAAGTCTTCGTAACATTTGTAAATAACTGATCCGTGATCTTTGAAAACAAACAAACAAACAACATTACGTTCCTGTGTCTCTAGATGAGCTTTATGTAAATTGTTAATGACCCTTCATTACGGGTCAAGGTCTTCTGAAAAGAAAACCACAACATTCCAGCTTCTTATTTTTCTTCTTCGTCTGCGTTCGTGGGCTGCCACTCCCACGTTCACCCGTATGTACACGAGTGGGCTTTTAACGTGTATGACCGTTTTCACCCTGCCATATAGGCAACCATACGCCGTTTTCGGGGGTATTCCGACTTCTCATTCCAGTAACTAAGATAGACAAGCAAAAGCCCTCAAGCCCTCATCCGCTTTTCATGCAAGCCATTCAGCAGGCACGTCCAGAATCTGTGGACCTCCATACTCTCTCTCTCTCTGTCTCTCTCTCTCCCTCCCTCCCTCCCTCTCTCTCTCTCTCTCTCTCTCTCTCTCTCTCTGTGCTGTTCTGTGTTGTTTCCCCCCCCCCTCTCTCTGTGCTACTCTGCGTGTGTCTCTCTCCCCCTCCCCCCACCCCCCCCCCCCCTCTCTTGCATCCCGCGTGT
>NC_134895.1:35464674-35473259 GCF_041734735.1 Babylonia areolata | reverse complement strand
TTTCAGCAGGCACGTCCAGAATCTGTGGACCTCCATACTCTCTCTCTCTCTCTCTCTCTCTCTCTCTCTCTCTCCATCCCTCTCTCTCTCTCTGTGCTGCTCTGTGTGTGTCCCCCCCCTCTCTCTGTGCTACTCTGCGTGTGTCTCTCTCCCCCTCCCCCCACCCCCTGTCTATCTGTGCTACTCTGTGTGTGCCTGAATTTCTGTCTTTCAGGAAAATTCGGATTTCCTCCCCCTCTTTTTCTCTTCCTGTGAATGGAATATGCTGTGTA
This sequence comes from Babylonia areolata, assembly GCF_041734735.1. Classification (NCBI taxonomy): domain Eukaryota; kingdom Metazoa; phylum Mollusca; class Gastropoda; order Neogastropoda; family Buccinidae; genus Babylonia; species Babylonia areolata. The sequence continues at coordinate 35,472,987 of NC_134895.1, read as the reverse complement.
CACGTTTATTTTGTGTGTGTATGTTTTTTTGTTGTTTTTGTTGTTGTTGTTGTTGTTGTTGTTGATCCCCCCACCCCCACCCTCAGAATGCTAGATGTAAAGGGAAAAAAAAAGTTCAAATACTTACTCCACTCTCCTCTTGAAATGAAATTCGTTTCGTTTCGCAGAACGTTTGGTATTTCTGTATTTCTGTCCCAGTCTGTTTGTCTGTCTGTTCCCTCTCCGCACTCCTTTCTCTCTCTCTCTCTTTCTCTCTCAGCCCTCCCCCCCCCCCCCCCCCCTTCAACCCGCCCCCCCCCCCAAAAAAAAAAAAACCCCGTGAAAGCAAAAATTGGCCTCAATTCTACCTTCCTGCCTTCTTTCGCTCTCAGTGGTGCTGGCATGTGTGCCTTTGGGATCTCCTCCAGAATGACTGACACTAGATTATTGATTTTTTTTCACCCCATCTTCATTCCCATCCTCCTCCTTCTTCTTCTCCTCCTCCTCCTTCTCTTTGGTTTGACTAGGCGACTGTTATTTGTCCGTCAGACGGCCAAGCCAGATAATAAAAAAAAATAAATAAATAAGTTAAAAAAAAAGAAGAAGAAAAGGAAAGTGTAGCTAAAGTAAAGATGAATAAAAAAAGAAGAAGAAAGTATAAACGTGTCTGGCAGCCGTATTTTCTGTTCGTCTTGTATGATTAGAAGTGTAGTGCCGTGTGACGGTTGTTGGTGGGGGGGGGGGGTGCAGTAGAGGATGGGAGAGTTCTTCTGGAAGAGGACGGACAGGGGGGGGGGCAGGGGGGCCAGGGACAGGGATTGAGTGGGGTGGGATGGGGTGGGGGAGGCGAGGGGGAAGAGAGGAGCGCCGGCGGGGGGGGATGGGGAGGGGATTGGGGGTCGGGGGGGGGGGGGGGGTCAGGAGAGAGAGAGAGAGAGAGAGAGAAATATGAGAATAATGATTATTACGATAATGACTATTTATTCAGAAGGCCATCAAGGCCTGCTCTGACTGAAGGGGCGGAGTGAGAGAAAGAGAGGGGGGATGGGGAGACAGAGAGAGAGATGTGTATATATAGAGAGAGAGGAGGAGGAAGGGAGAGAGATATAGAGACAGAGAAAGAGAGAGGAAGAGAGAGAGAGAGGGAGGGAGGAAGGGAGAGAGAGAGAGATACAGAGACAGAAAAAAGAGAGAGGGGGGAGGAATGGAGAAAGACAGGGGAAGGGAGAGAGAAGCATAGAGACCGAGAGAGAGAGACACACAGAGAGAGAGACAGAGAAAGACAGAATAAATCACTTCCAGGGCTAAGTTGAAACCAGGTCCTTTTTCCAAAGGAAACTTTTTTTCTTCTTTTTTTTTTTCAGTAGTGTGAACGGATTGCTCATAAACAAGACAAGTTTGTGCAGACACGAAAGGTGAAACGGCATGAAAAGCCTTCAGCAATGCCGACACAGTTGGCGCCGATCCAAAGACATTTTCAGTTTTCAGCGGCCGAATCGTCCATGACTAGATATAATTATGTCTTAAAATGCGCGTGCCCATTAGAATCGACCAGTTTTCAAAATCAATTATCTCGTGATCAGACTTCAAAGCGGTGCACACAGTCTATCGATACCAGTTTCAGAAGAAGCATTGTCGTACTCCTTTAAAAAAAAAAAAATGCTCAGAATATAGAGACTAGTTAGTTCCAGAATTACTGTCATATCGTCTTGAAAGTTCGCCGGTAGAATATTGTAAGAGTAGTTTCAGAACCACTAGCATTCGCCTTAAAAGTACACGGAATAAGTAGGTTACTTGTAGAATCACTGGCCAGCGCCTTGCAAGGAATCTGTGGCCCAGTTTCAGAATCGATGTCCATGGACCACAAAAGAGCACAGAAACTGTGGACAAGTTTCAGATTTTTTGATTTTTTTTTTTTAATCTTCTTCTGGTTTTTTTGTTGTTGTTGTTTTTTGTTTTTGTTTTTTTAAAGCAGATGCAGATCCATATTTCGTTCTCGTTAAACGAGAAGCCACTAATCAAACGAAAACGAAAAGAAAAAGAATACTGGTCTAGACATCGCAACGCTATTGGTACGTCAGTTCTAATTTTACTTGTGCTGTCCACCTCATCCTCATCCTCTCTCTGTCTCTGTCTCTCTGTCTGTCTCTTTCATATCCCCTCTTTTTCTCTCCCACTATTAATCTTTTCCTTTCCCTCTCTCCCTTTATATCTCCCCCCCCCCTCCCCACCTCTCTCTCTCTCTCTCTCTCTCTCGCTCTCTCTCGCCCCTTCTCTCTACTACCTTGCTGTTTCTGTTACACAACAAGGAAGAAGCATGACATACCTTCCTGCCCCCTCCCCCTACCCCCCGGCGCTTCCCCCGACCCTCTCCCCCCCTCCCCCACAAAACCCCCTCCTGCCCTCCTCCTGCCCTCCCTCCCTCTCTTCCAGACTTCCCTGTTCCTCCTTGCCTTCTCTCTTCTCCTCCTCCCTCTCCTCATCTGAAACATCCTTTTTTTCTTTTTCTGTTTTTTTTTTCTTTTTCTTTCTTTCTTTCTTTCTTTTCTTCTATCAGCTGGTTCAGACTGTGTGATGTGATGTGATGCCTTGCCGTTGGGTTGGATGGATTCTCCCATCGATTTTTCAAATGGGTTTGACGAAAGAAAAACTTAAGGCGAAAGGTGGTATGTTTGTTTGTTTTTTGTTTGTTTGTTTGTTGTTGTTGGGTGTTTTTTTTGGGGGGGGGTGGGGGGCGGGGGGAGTGTGAGTGAGGGGTGGAGGTTTCGGGGGTTTGGGGGTGAGGGGGGGTGGGGGTTAGGGGTTGTATGTGTGTGTGTGTGTGTGTGTGTGAGTCTGCCTGCCTGCCTGCCTGTCTGTCTGTGACGTTCTTTATGTCTGTCCGACTCTAGCTTATCTCTTTCGATCATTGTCTGTTTTTTGGGGTGGGGGGTGGGGGGGGGGGTTGTTGTAAAAAAGGACAAATTTGGCAGACAGTCTGACAGACAGTTATTTTGTTTTTCTTATATTTTGTCTGACTGCCTATCTTGTCTTTCCATACTTGACACCATCTCTCTCCCATTTCTCTCTCTCTCCCTCTCTCTCTCTCTCTCACATGAATGCGTGAACAGATGCACGCAGGCATGCACACGCACACGTTCACACGAGTGTGCACATACACACACGAGCCTACACACCACACACAGAGAAACAAGACACACACGCAAGCACACACACCCACACTCACACACTCTCTCTCTCTCTCTTTCTCTGTCTGTCACACACACAGCCCACATCTCACACACTCTCTCTCTCTCTTTCTCTGTCTGTCAACCACACACCCACACTCACACACTCTCTCTTCTCATTCTTTCTGTCTGTCTGTCACACACACACACACACACACACTCGCTCTAACCCCCCCCCCCCCCACACACACATTTATATAATATATATATAGATATATATATATATATATATATATATATATATATATCCAGTTTCAAATTACGCCGCTGCGGGATTTCTTTTCTTTTCTTTTTTTAAATTTTTATTATTATTATTATTATTATTATTATATATATATTTTTTTTTAAGTTCAGTGTTCACTTTTAGGATTATTTCTTTCAAAGGAAACAAAATACAAGCAAACAAGAACCAAAAAAAGCCCCCCCCCCCCCCTCTCTGTATATATTTCCTTGTCTCTTTTTCTCTCTCTCTCTCTCCATCCCTCTCTCTCTCCCTCTCTCTCTCTCCATCTCTCTCTCTCTCTGTATATACCCCCCCCCCCCACCTCCCCAATCTCTTCCGCTTTTCTCTCTTTGATCCACCTTTTAGCCATTCAGATTGTCGAATTTTTTTCTGTTTACAAGTCCACTCACACCTTTGATTCCAATCTCCTCTCTCTCTCTCTCTCTCTCTCTCTCTCTCTCTTCTCTCTCTCTCTCATATCATTATATTTATTTTATTTCTGTTTCAACGCACTGACGCATATTCCACCAATCTTTTATGTCCAAGGGCTGGTTAGAAAAAAAGCATGTTAAATTCTGATCTCGTTAGCGCAGTAAGATAAAATTTCGTTTCGTTACTCTCTCTCTCTCTCTCTCTCTCTCTCTGTGTCTGTCTGTCTCTCTCTCTCTCTCTCTCTGTTTCTCCTCCTCCTCCTCCTCCTCCTTCTCCTCCTCCTTCTTCTTCCTCTTCTCTCCTCTTTCTCTTCGCCCTTCCCTCCCTTCCTCTTCTCCACCCTCTCCGTCCGTCTCTCTGTCTCCCATCTCTCTTTCTCTCTGTTTCGCTGTCTGTCTGTCTCTACCCTCTCCCCCCTTCTCTCTCTCTCTCTGTCTGCCTCTCTCTTTTCTTCTCTTCCTTCTCGTCCCTCCCTCCTTTCCTCCCTCCATCTCTTTCTCCACCCTCTCTGTCCGTCTCTCTGCCCCTCCCCCTATCTCTCTTTCTCGTCTTGTCTCGCTGTCTGTCTGCTCTACTAACCCCTCCCCCTTCTCTCTCTCTTCTTCTCCTCCCTTTCTTCCCCCTCCCCCCCTTTGTTCCTTCCTTTCCTCCCTCTCCTCTCCTTTCTCAGTCTGTCCGTCTCTCTCCCCCTCCCTCTCCCCCACCCCACCCTCTTTGCTCTCTCTCTCTCTCTCTCTTGTCAACAAAATTTTTATATTTCTTTTACCCGGACGCAAAACCAAACCACCCTTTCCTTCTTCCCCCCCTTTTCCCCCTTCCAAACCCCAACTCCCTCCCCCCCCCCCCCATCCCACCCCCCCTCCCTCCCCCCCTCCTTCTCTCCCCCCCCCCCCCCCCCCCCCCCCACTCCCCCCCCCCTCCCCCCTCTTCTCTCTCTCCCTTCCCCCTTTACCACCTCTCCCCGCCCCCCACCCCTACCCCACCTCTCCCTCCTCCCTCTCTCTCTCTCTCTTCACCTTCCCCCCCCCTCCCCCGCCCCCCCACTCCCTACCCCACCTCTCCCTCTTCTCTCTCCTCTCTTCACCTTCACCACCTCTCCCCGCCCCCCACTCCCTACCCCACCTCTCCTCTCTCTCTCTCTCTCTCTTCACCTTCACCACCTCTCCCCGCCCCCCCACTCCCTACCCCACCTCTCCCTCTCTCTCCTCTCTCTCTCTTCACCTTCAACACCTCTCCCCCCCGCCCCCCACTCCCTACCCACCTCTCCTCTCTCTCTCTCTCTCTTCACCTTCACACCTCTCCCCGCCCCCCCCACTCCCTACCCCACCTCTCCCTCTCTCTCTCTCTCTCTCTCTTCACCTTCACCACCTCTCCCCGCCCCCCCCCCACTCCCTACCCCACCTCTCCCTCTCTCTCTCTCTCTCTTCACCTTCAACACCTCTCCCCGCCCCCCCCCCCACTCCCCTACCCCACCTCTCCCTCTCTCTCTCCCTCTCTCTCTCTCTCTCTTCACCTTCAACACCTCTCCCCGCCCCCCCCCCACTCCCTACCCCACCTCTCCCTCTCTCTCTCCCTCTCTCTTCACCTTCAACACCTCTCCCCGCCCCCCCCCCCCCCACTCCCTACCCCACCTCTCCCTCTCTCTCTCCCTCTCTCTCTCTCTCTCTCTTCACCTTCAACACCTCTCCCCGCCCCCCCCCCACTCCCTACCCCACCTCTCCCTCTCTCTCTCCCTCTCTCTCTCTCTCTCTTCACCTTCAACACCTCTCCCCGCCCCCCCCCCCCACTCCCTACCCCACCTCTCTCTCTCTCTCTCTCTCTCTCTCTCTCTTCACCTTCACCACCTCTCCCCGCCCCCCACTCCCTACCCCACCTCTCTCTCTCTCTCTCTCTCTCTCTCTCTCTCTCTTCACCTTCACCACCTCTCCCCGCCCTGCTCCGGTTTTCTACCTTGTCCAACCTTTTTTTTTTTTTTTTTTTTTTTACCATGGACGGGATTACGTCGGCGAGGACCCGGTTACATGCGTGTTGGAATTGCCTCAGCATTTCGGTTTCTTGTTGTTGTTGTTGTTGTTGGGTTGTTTTGTGGTTGATGTTGTTGTTGTTGTGTTGTTGTTTCGTATCTTCTTTTTCTTTTAATTGTCATTTCTTTCTTTCTTTTTTTCGGGGTGTTCTAAAAAATGGGACAAGGCCGCTGGGTCAATCCTTTGGGAGGATTGCACAAGCTGGTCTTAAAGAGTTCTTTTTTTTTTCTTAACATCTCCCGGTTCCCGGGTTTTTTTTTCGGTGTCTGTCACTCTCCCTTTCTCTCCCAATCTCTCTCTCCCTCTCTGTCTCTCTCTCTCTCTGTTTCTGTCCTTCTGTCTCTCTCTCTCTCTCTCTCTCTCTCTCTCTCTCGCTGTGTGTCTCTATCGCTGTGTCACTTGACGTATTTCTCTCTTACGTCATCACACGAGTGGCCACCAACACTGGACAACTCTGGGGATCGGAGTGTGTGTGCGTGCCTACGTGTGTGTCTCTTGTCTCTGTCTCTCTCTCTCTCTGTCTTCTCTTGCTCTCTTCCTCTTTCAGTCTCTGTCTCCATCTGTCTCTTCTCTTGCTCTCTTCCTCTTTCAGTCTCTGTCTCCATCTCTCTCTTCTCTCGCTATCTCTCCCTCTTTCTGTCTCTGTCTCTTCTCTCGCTATCTCTCCCTCTTTCTGTCTCTGTCTCTCTCTCTTCTCTCGCCATCTCTCCCTCTTTCTGTCTCTCTCTCTTCTCTCGCCATCTCTCCCTCTTTCTGTCTCTCTCTCTTTTCTCTCGCCATCTCTCCCTCTTTCTGTCTCTGTCTCTTCTCTCGCTATCTCTCCCTCTTTCTGCCTGTCTCTTCTCTCGTCTCTCGCCATCTCTCCCTCTTTCTGTCTCTCTCTCTTTTCTCTCGCCATCTCTCCCTCTTTCTGTCTCTGTCTCTTCTCTCGCCATCTCTCCCTCTTTCTGCCTGTCTCTTCTCTCGCCATCTCTCCCTCTTTCTGCCTGTCTCTTCTCTCGCCATCTCTCCCTCTTTCTGCCTGTCTCTTCTCTCGTCTCTCGCCATCTCTCCCTCTTTCTGCCTGTCTCTTCTCTCGTCTCTCGCCATCTCTCCCTCTTTCTGCCTGTCTCTTCTCTCGCTATCTCTCCCTCTTTCTGTCTCTGTCTCTCTCTCTCTTCTCTCGCCATCTCTCCCTCTTTCTGTCTCTGTCTCTCTCTCTCTTCTCTCGCCATCTCTCCCTCTTTCTGCCTGTCTCGTCTCTCGCCATCTCTCCCTCTTTCTGCCTGTCTCTTCTCTCGTCTCTCGCCATCTCTCCCTCTTTCTGCCTGTTTCTTCTCTCGTCTCTCGCCATCTCTCCCTCTTTCTGCCTGTCTCGTCTCTCGCCATCTCTCCCTCTTTCTGCCTGTCTCTTCTCTCGTCTCTCGCCATCTCTCCCTCTTTCTGTCTCTGTCTCTTCTCTCGCTATCTCTCCCTCTTTCTGCCTGTCTCTTCTCCTCTCGTCTCTCGCCATCTCTCCCTCTTTCTGCCTGTCTCTTCTCTTGCTACCTCTCCCTCTTTCTGTCTCTGTCTCTCTCTCTTCTCTCGCCATCTCTCCCTCTTTCTGTCTCTGTCTCTCTCTCACTCTTCTCTCGCTATCTCTCCCTCTTTCTGTCTCTGTCTCTCTCTCTTCTCTCGCCATCTCTCCCTCTTTCTGTCTCTGTCTCTCTCTCACTCTTCTCTCGCTATCTCTCCCTCTTTCTGTCTCTGTCTCTCTCTCTTCTCTCGCCATCTCTCCCTCTTTCTGTCTCTGTCTCTCTCTCACTCTTCTCTCGCTATCTCTCCCTCTTTCTGTCTCTGTCTCTCTCTCTTCTCTCGCCATCTCTCCCTCTTTCTGTCTCTGTCTCTTCTCTCGCTATCTCTCCCTCTTTCTGTCTCTGTCTCTCTCTCTTCTCTCGCCATCTCTCCCTCTTTCTGTCTCTGTCTCTTCTCTCGCTATCTCTCCCTCTGTCTGTCTCTGTCTCTCTCTCTTCTCTCGCCATCTCTCCCTCTTTCTGTCTCTGTCTCTTCTCTCGCTATCTCTCCCCCCTTCAGTCTCTGTCTCTCTATTCTCTAGCTCTCATCCTCATTCAGTCTCTCTGCCTTTTTTATTTTGCTGTCTCTGTCCCTGTCCCTGTCCCTGTCCCTCTCTCTCTCTCTCTCTCTCTCTGTGTGTGTGCATTTGTCTGTCTGTCTGTCTCTGTCTCCGTCTTTCTCTCTCTTTGTCTCTGTGTGTCTCTCTTCCTTCCCAGTGTCTGTCTCTGTCTCTTTCTCTGTCCCTATCCATCTTTCTCTTTTCTCTCTGTCTCTCCCTTCCTCTGTATGTATCTCTCTCTGTCTTTCTCTTCCCCTCTCTGTCTCTCTCCCCCCCCCTCTCTCTCTCTCTCCCTCTTTCTCTTTCTTCTCTATGTCTGTCTCATTCTCTGTCTCT
>NC_134895.1:35447174-35452174 GCF_041734735.1 Babylonia areolata | reverse complement strand
TCTCTCTCTCTCCCTCCCTCTCTCTCTCTCTCTCTCTCTCTCTCTCTCTCTCTCTCTCTCTCTCTTTCCGGACCTTAACGACGCCGTGACATGTTCAGAATAAAGCCACTCGCCTGCAAGCAAAACGGGTGTGTTATTGGGGACACACAGACATGCTCACACGCATACAGACACACACGGCACAGCATATACAAAACAGACGGACGCGACGCGCGCGCGCGCGCGCGCACACACACACACACACACACACACACACACACACACACACACACACACACACACACACACACACAGAGGGACAGACAGGGACAAAGACAGACATAGAGACAGACAGGAAGACAAAGACGACGAATGAACATAAACTAACAAACAGCACACACACACACACACACACACACACACACACACACACACACACACACACACACACACACACACACACACACACACACACACACACACACACACACACACACACACACACACACACACACACAAGAACAAGCACGTACACGCACATGCATGCAAGCACACACAACACACACTCTCGCTCTCTCACTCACGCGCGCGTGCACACCCCACACTTCCTTTCTATTGTTTCTTCCTTTCTTTCTTTTGTTTCTTCCTTTCTTTCTTTCTTTCTTTTGTTTCTTTCTTTCTTTTGTTTCTTTCTTTCTTTTGTTTCTTCCTTCCTTTCTTTCTTTTGTTTCTTTCTTTCTTTCTTTCTTTTGTTTCTTCCTTTCTTTTGTTTCTTTTTTTCTTTCTTTCTTTTGTTTCTTTCTTTTGTTTCTTCCTTTCTTTCTTTTGTTTCTTTCTTTTGTTTCTTTCTTTCTTTTGTTTCTTCCTTCCTTTCTTTCTTTTGTTTCTTCCTTCCTTTCTTTCTTTCTTTCTGTTGTTTCTTCCTTTCTTCCTTCCTTTCTTTTGTTTCTTCCTTTCTTTCTTTTGTTTCTTTCTTTCTTTTGTTTCTTCCTTCCTTTCTTTCTTTTGTTTCTTTCTTTCTTTTGTTTCTTCCTTTCTTTCTTTCTTTTGTTTCTTCCTTTATTTCTTTCTTTCTTTTGTTTCTTCCTTTCTTTCTTTTGTTTCTTCCTTTCTTTCTTTTGTTTCTTCCTTCTTTTCTTTCTTTTGTTTCTTCCTTTCTTTTGTTTCTTCCTTCCTTTCTTTCTTTTGTTTCTTCCTTTCTTTTGTTTCTTCCTTTCTTTCTTTTGTTTCTTCCTTCCTTTCTTTCTTTTGTTTCTTTCTTTTGTTTCTTCCTTTATTTCTTTCTTTCTTTTGTTTCTTCCTTTCTTCCTTTCTTTCTTTTGTTTCTTCCTTTCTTCCTTTTGTTTCTTCCTTTCTTTCTTTTGTTTCTTCCTTTCTTTCTTTTGTTTCTTCCTTTCTTTCTTTCTTTTGTTTCTTCCTTTCTTCCTTTTGTTTCTTCCTTTCTTTCTTTTGTTTCTTCCTTTCTTTCTTTTGTTTCTTCCTTTCTTTCTTTTGTTTCTTCCTTTCTTTTGTTTCTTTCTTTCTTTCTTTCTTTTGTTTCTTCCTTTCTTCCTTTCTTTCTTTTGTTTCTTCCTTTCTTTTGTTTCTTCCTTTCTTTCTTTTGTTCCTTCCTTTATTTCTTTTGTTTCTTCCTTTATTTCTTTCTTTCTTTTGTTTCTTCCTTTCTTTCTTTTGTTCCTTTCTTTCTTTTGTTTGTTTATTTCTTTCTTCCTCTTATTTCATTTCCCTCTTTCTTCCTTTTTTTTTTCTTTATTTGAATGCTTCATTTCACTTTTTTTTTTCGTCTTTCTACCTTCCTTTCTTTTGTTTATTTTTCTTTCTTTTCTCTCTCTCTCTCTCTCTCTCTCTCTCTCTCTCTCTCTCTCTCTCTCTTCATTCCCTTTATATTCTTAATTTCCCTCTGTCCATCATCCTTTCCCTCTTTCGTTTTTTTTTTTTTTTCCCCTTCTTCTTTCATTCTGTCCTATTTTTGTTGTTTCTCTTCTTTCTTTTCTTCCATCTCTCTTTCCGTCTTTTCTTAATTTTGTTCTTCTTCCTTCTCTCTTTCCTTCTTTTCCTTTATTCTTTTCTTTCTTTCTTTTTTTTAAATTTATTTCTTCTTCTTTCTCTCTTTCATTTATCTCCTCTTCTGCCCCCCGCACCCCTCTTTTTTTTTAAATTCTTTTTCTTTAATATTATCATTTCATTCTTTCTTTTGCTTCTTTCTTTCCTCGGTCTTTCATTTCCCGGGACAATAACAAGGGCACACACACACACACACACACACACACACACACACACACACACAATGAAGGAAGGAATTCTCTCAGGAGAGGGGGGTGGGGTGGGGTGGGAGGGGGTGTGGATAGGAGGTGGGGTGGTGGTGGGTGGTGGGGAGGATACGAGAGGGAAGAGGAGGGGGGCGGAGGAGGGCGGCGAGGGGGCGGGGGGAGAGAGAGAGGACAGTACAGTGTACATCGTGGGTCGTTCAGTGGTCGTGTCTGTCCGTCTGTCTGCCTGCCTGTCCGAGTCTGTCTGTTTGTCTGTTTGTCTGTCTGCCCGTCCGCCTGTCTGTCTTATCATTTTGCCTGTCCGTCTGTCTGGGTGTCTACCTGTTTGCCTGCCTGTCTGTCTGTTTGTCTGTCTGTTTGCCTGCCTGCCTGTCTGGGTGTCTGCCTGTCTGTCTGTCTGTCTGTCTGAAGTAGGGCCTTTATTTGATTATACATCACGGTTTTCTGTTCTTTTTTTGTTTCATTTCTTTTTCTTCCTTTCTTTCTTTTTTTTTTTCTTTACTCTTTTTTTTATGTTTTCTAGAATCTTTCTTTCTTTTTTTTTCTTCTTTTTTTTCTCTCACCTTTTTTCTTCTTGTTTTTTTTCGGACTTGAGGAGTACAGGGCAGCATGTTGTCTTCTTCTTCTTCTCATTCTTGTTGTTGTTCTTGCTCTTCTTCCTCTCGACAGGTGCAAAAGCCGAGTGGTTAAAAAGCGTTGGATTTTCAATCTGAGGGTTCTGGGTTCGAATCTCGGTAACGGGCGGTGCCTGGTGGAGTAAAGGGTGGAGATTTTTTTTTTCCGATCCGATCCCCCCATGGCAACATAATTATATGCAGACCTTGCTTGTGCCTGCACCCCCCCCCCCCCACCCCCACCCCCCCTTCGTGTGTATAGGCAAGCAGAAGATCAAATACGCACGTTAAAGATACTGCAGTTCATGTCAGCTTTCGGGTGGATTATATTATTATGGAAACAAGAACGTACACAGCATGCACACACCCCAAAAAAAAACGGAGCCTGACTGCTGAGCACATAGCGGGGTAAAAACAAAAAACGGTCATACACGTAAAAAAGCCCACTTGTGTACATAAGAGTGAATGTGGAAGTTGTAGCCTAACAACGAAGAACTTCTACTCGTTCTTGTTCTTCTTGTTCGTGTTGTTGTTGTTGTTGTTGTTGTTGTTGTTCTTCTTCTTCTTCTTCTTCTTCTTCTTCGTCGTCGTCGTCGTCGTCGTCTTCCTCCTCCTCCTCGTCTTCTTCTTCTTCTTCTTTCTTCTTTCGTCAGCCCTCCTCTGGTCTGACGTGTTTCTCTCTCTCTCTTTCTGTCTGTCTGTCTCTCTCTCTCTCCATCTCTCTCTCTCTCCCCCTCTCTCTCTTTCTTTCTCTTTGTCTCTGTTTCTCTGTCTCTGTCTCACACACACACACACACACACACACACACACACACACACACACACACACACACACACACACACGCACGCACACATTCTCCTGAATCTGTTATAAATTTCTGAAAGGTTGCCTCGCAGTCCAGTTAGACGTATGGTTTAATCAAGTTTACACTTAATTTTGTTCAAGGGTCTCGCTCCTTTGTACATGGATTTTCATTTTTATTATTATTCATTTATTACTTTTTTTTTCCTTTTTTTTTTTTTTTGTAAAAAACAACAACAAACGATATCTGGATAGACGGAAAACTGAAGAACACACACAGACACACACACACACACACATACATACACACACGCACGCACGCACGCACCCATACACACACGCTCGCACGCACGCACACGCACACACACGCGCGCGCGCGCGCACGCACACACACACACACACACACACACACACACACACACACACACACACACACACAACTACCCCCCTCCCCCCACGCCCCCCACCGCCACCCGCACTCCCGGGGAAAAAAAAAAGGTTTTGTTGCGTGCATTTGGACCCGGTTTTTTTTGTTGTTTTTTGTTGTTGTTGTTTTTCAGTCGGGGCCCTTGACTGTTGTCTGTCTGTATGTCTGTTTAACTTCGTGTCTGTCTGTGTGTCTGTCTGTCTGTCTGTCTGTATGTATGTCTGCTTACCCAGCTGCCTGCCTCAAGGTAGTGGGAATAGGATGGGTGGGGACCGGTGAATGGGGGTGTGTGGGGGGGTGGGGAATGGCGGGAGGGAGCGGGGGTGGCTTTATTTAATTATACATCACGGTTCCACGCAGATTGATCGCTGCCTTACTCTCCCCCCCCCCCCCCTCCCAGTGCCCTCACCACCCACAGACCCTCCCCACTTCACTCATACGCCCCACGCCCCCAAGGGACACTCTCACGCACGCATGCACACACATACACTGACACACGTACACAAACTCACATACAAGCGTGCGCGCGCGCGCGCATACACACACACACACACACACACACACACACACATACTAAAAACGTACACACACGTACGCACGCATGTACATCCCCTCCCCCTCCCCACACACACACGCTGACGCATACAGACACATGCACATACACACATTCACGCGCGCACGAACACGTACCCACGCACGGCGCGCGCGTACACACACACACACACACACACACACACACACACACACACACACACACACACAACACACACACAAAACACACACACACACACACAGAGGAGCCAGAGGGAGATGGAGTGAGGATCGTGCCGCACCGCCTCTCGAGGAAACCATCTTTTTTTTTTTTTCTTTTTTTTTCCCCCTGGTCCGTCGCATCACACACAGTCATG
>NC_134895.1:35432174-35442174 GCF_041734735.1 Babylonia areolata | reverse complement strand
CTGGGAGATCGTAAAAATCTCTACCCTTCACCCACCGGGCGCCGTCACCGTGATTCGAACCCGGGACCCTCAGATTGACAGTCCAACGCTTTAACCACTCGGCTATTGCGCCCGTCTGCTGGATGATGAAAACAAAAGGCTCAGCTGAAACATACATGGATCACGGTAATGTAATTTTTTGGGGGAATAAAATTTTCTCTAAGATCACTATACGCATGGCAAAGAAACACAAAATTGTAATTCATTCTCTTCAGTTGACTTACGTAATGGACATACTAAACTGCAGTGCAGGACTTCTTCTGTATGTTAATGAAATGCTCAGGTAGTGATGAAACTCCGAATCTGAATTTTATTTGAATAATTATTTATAAACCTGTTTACATTCATAGACAGATACGACTCTCGTGTGGCCATATTTAAAAGTCCTATGAACTTGAAACCTTTCGCTGGTTGAGAGAGAGAGAGAGAGAGAGAGAGAGAGAGAGAGAGAGAGAGAGAGAGAGAGAGATCGGATCTTTGTTATTCATCATGGGATTAAAAGAGAGAGAGAGAGTGGGTTGTGAGGGGGGCGGGGAGGGGGCGGGGGCGGGGGTGGCAAGTCAGTGTTCCTACCCTCCACCTCTTTCTCTCTGTCCCTGTCTGTCTCTCACACACACACATTCTCACTCTCTACCTCTCTCTCTCTGTCTCTGTCTGTCTGTCTGTCTGTCTGTCTGTCTCTCTCTCTCTCTCTCTCTCTCTCTCTCTCTCTCTCTCTCTCTCTCTCTCTCTCTCTCTCTCTCCCTCTGATAGATGTAGATTAGCAAGGACAGATTGGAAGAATAGGCTATGCCTAAAATCTTAATCCTTGAATAAAAACGTTTTGAGTTCTGAATTCTCTCTCTTTCTCTCTCCCCTCCCCCCCCCTCTCCCTCATACTTCTGTCTCTCACCCTCTCTCTCTCTCTCTCTTTCCCTTATTCTCTCTGTCCCTCCCTCCCTCCCTCCCTCCCTCCCTTCTCTTTTACCCTCTGTTCCCCCGTCTCTCTTACTTTTTTTTTTTTTGTCTGGCCCTCCCCTCCCCCCCCCCCAACTCCCCCCCCCCCCCGCCCCCTTCCACCTTCACTCTCTTTTTCTCCCCTCCCGAAACCTTGAAAATCAGCTTTCCAATGCCAAGCTGGATCCAAGGACACAGAGAGAGAGAGAGAGAGAGAGAGAGAGAGAGAGAAGCAGCCAGAGAACTTGTGATTTTTTATGGTGTCCGTTTGTCAGTCTCCCTGTCTTTGCCCATGATCATACGTGTCAGTATCTATTGTCCACCCTCATCAGTTCAAGTTCTGCATGTTGGTTTGGGGAAAAGGTTGGGGAGTGGGGAAGGGTGTGTGTGTGTGTGGGGGGGGGGGGGGTGTTGTTATTTAGCTATGGCTATCTCAGACAAAACTGGTGTTGGCGGTGGTGTGAGTATGTGTGTGTGTGTGTGTGTGTGTGTGTGTGAGGGAGTCGGGGGTGGGGGTGGGGGGGTAGAGGTGGGATGTGTAGGTAGGGTCGTGTGTGTGTGTGTGTGTAACTATGTGTGTCTGCGTCTGTGTGTGCTGTGCGTGTTAGGAGTGGACAGGATGGGGTTCGAGAATATGAATGTATATGTGTGTAAGAGAGTGGGGGGTGGGGGGGGTTAGTGTGTGTGTGATGTGTGTGTGTGTGTGTGTCTGAGAGAGAGAGAGACAGACAGAGAGAGAGAGAGAGAATGCGTGTGTGGGGGTGGGGGAAGAAAGAGACAAGACAAGACAGACAGACAGACAGACGGACGGACTTGGACAAAGTCAGTTTTCAACATCACCTTCAACAAACACAAAACAGAGCCATATATCACGACCATAATAGTAGTAGAAGTAGTAGCATCATCACCATCACCATCATCATCATCATCATCATCATCATCATCACCACCACCACCACCACCACCACCACCACCAATTTGTCAGTCAGTCTCAGACTTTTTAGTAAAAAATAAAAATAAAAAAATAAAAAAGAGTCAAGCCAGAACAGCCCAGCATCCATGCTTCAACAAGCCAACAGAAGCCAGCTTGCATCATATCAGGACAGAGGTCGTGGTGGTGGTGGTGGTGGTGGTGGCGGCATGCAGCGAGTGGTTCTCAGCTTGCCAGACTGGCTGGCTGGCTGTCTAAAGACCGGTGTAGCGGCCTATTTGTACCCCCCCCCCCACCCCCCCGTTGGTTTATTATCCCCGGGGAGGATTTTGGGGGGTGGGGGGGGGGGGACGAAATTTGGCTTGCCCAGGTTAACCCCGTGGTCTATGTAGACTAGCCTGGAACGACCCTTTGTTTAGTAAAGACAGAATGTGCATCAAAATTGGATGAAATGAATTACAGAAAATACAGAAAATAAATAAATAGATATATGAATAAGTAATTTTTTTTTTTGAAGCCGAAATCCACTGAAAATAGGGTTACTTCTACGAATGCTAATATCGTTTCATACATGGACAAAACAAATTGCCGGTAAAATAGGTGTCTGAATTTAGGACGTCAAAATAGGACATTAACCCCCCCCCTCACCCCCTTCCCCTCTCCCCCCGCCCCCCCTCCCCGCCCCCCTCCTAGGTAAACTTCAGTTAGTTAGAACTGCACCGACCCTTCTTGTTTGAATTTACAGTTTCCTCCTTGTATTCATGGGTAATTTTGGTATTTCAGAATGAATACTGGCTATCAAAGTGCAACACTTCCCCCACACCCACACACCCACGCACCCACACACACACACACGCAACCACGCACCCCCCTCCTCCTCCATACACATACGCACGTTTCAGTCAGTTAAGTAATAATGGAGAGGGGGGGGGTGGGGAGAGGTCAGTAAAAGCTAACCCGGAGCAAGCCCCCCTCCAGCCCCCACTACCCCCACCCCCCCTTTAACTAGTTTGATTAAAGGGGTAATTACCAAGTTGGAGGAATTGGGGTGGAGGGGGCCGGGGGGTGGGGGGGGCGTGTGTGTGTGGGGGGGGGTTGCCTTGACCACCCTACTTCTTCTTCTTCTTCGTTCGTGGGCTGCAACTTCTTCGTTCACTCGCATACACGAGCGGGCTTTTAATTGTTTGGCCGTTCCCCCCCCCCCCCCAGCCCCCCTGCCATGTAGGCAGTCATATTTCGTTTTCGTGGGTGGGTGGGGGGGGCATGCTGGTTATGTTCTTGTTTCCATAACCCACCGAACGCTGAGATTAGATTTCGAGATCTTTATCGTACGTGTTTGATCTTCTGCATGCGTATGCACAGAACTGATGGGGATTGCAGGCACTAAGCACTGAGGTCTGTACATCTGTTGACCTGGGAGATCCGGGGTGGGGGGGGGGTTGGGAGTGTGGGGGAAGAAAAATCTCCACCCCTTTTACCCACCAGGCGCCGTGACCGACCAGGATTCGAAACCTGGGACCCTCAAGATTGAAAAGTCCAACGTTTGAACCACTCGGCTATTGCGCCTGTCGTCTTGACCACCTAGAAATGACCCCCCCCCCCCCCCAAGAATGACGCCGGGGTAAAAAGCCCAGCACGGGGAGGGGGGGGGGGGGCGGGGGGGGGGGGGGGTTGGTGGGGGGGGGGGGTAGTTTGGGTCTGTGGCACCGGCTTGTTCATACACATTGTCAGGTCACATGGCAGGCCAGTGTCGCCAACGACGCTTTCCAATTCCGAAGCTGTTGTGAACGGACTCCAAACGAACGAACGGTTAAAGGGTGGTGGTGGTGGTGGTTGGGTGGTGATGGAGGTGATGGCGGGTTGTGGGGGGGGGTGGGGATGGTGGGGCCAAGGGTTGGATTACGGTGTGTGTGTGTGCGTGTGTGTGTGTGTGTGTGTGTGTGTGTGTGTGTGTTGCTGTGTGAGTGAGTGTGAGTGAGTGACTCATTCTCTGTCTCCCTTGTTGAATGGCCCTGCTCTGTTTGTCGCTGCGTCTTTGTCTCTGTCTCTGTTGCTTGTCTCTTGTCTGTCTGTCTGTCTGTCTTCTCTCTGTCTCTCTCTCTCTCTCTCTCTCTCTCTCTCTCTTCTCTCTCTCTCTCTCTCCCTCCCTCTCTGTTTTCCGTGCTTTGTTGTTGTTTGTGAGGGCAAAGAGAGAACAAGCATTTCTTGTACCCCCAATGAATGAACATTCGAGTTCTCTCTCTCTCTCTCTCTCTCTCTCTCTCTCTCTCTCTTTCTTTCTCTCTCTCTCTCTCTCTCTCTCTCTCTCTCTCTCTCTCTGTCTGTCTGCCCATCAATCTGTGTGTCTTTCTGCCTGTCTCTATCTCTCTCTAAAACACTTTTTTTTTACCCATTGCCTTAAAACACCTTCAACATCCTATCCTACATAAGCAAGGGCACGTTTGCTTGTTGGCTTGTGTGCGTACATGTATGTGTAGGTAGGTATGCGTGTGTGTGTATGCGCACGTTTGTGAAAGAGATTGAGACGGAGAGACAGAGACACGCACATTGTGTGTGTGTGTGCGTGTGCGTGTGCGTGTGTATATCTGAGAGAGAGAGAGAGAGAGAGAGACCCTGTTGATCACCATTTTCTTTCGTTTCTTTTTCTTCTTTTTCTTTTTGAATAATACTTTCGGTCTTTCGCTCTCAGTCTCTCCCTCGTCTCTCTCTCCCTATCACATTACCCCACACCCTAACCTACCCACCCCCACCCACCCACCCACCAACCCACAGACTCCCTCTCTCTCTCTCTCTCTCTCTCTCTCTCCTATGACTTTCTCCCACCCACCACCACCCGCCCTCCCTCTCCATCGCTCCACTTTTTGCTCCTCGGTCGCTGCTTCGTTCACGATGTGCATGCAGATGATCTGAGTTTTTGAATGGACGCCTGGGAAACTGACAAGGACAGAAGAAGGGTGTGGGGGGTGGGGGGGGGGGTGGAGGACTTTGGGCTGGGGGGGGGGAGGAGGGGGATAGGGGTGAGGGGTGGAGGATGGTTCAGGGTTTGGGAAAGTGAACAGCTGGAGAAGAGGACGAAGAGAAATTGACATTAAATTCGCTCCGGCTGATGAAACGAACGTCGCAAGAGAGAGAGAGAGAGAGAGGGGGGGGGGGGGGAGAGAGAGAGAGAGAGAGAGCTGGAGGGTTCGGAGAAGAACCCCCCCGTGTAGTAGACATGACTTGTGCTCCAGAAGATGGACTACTTCTTGGGGGCCCTGCTGCTGAAAGCAAGGAGATTTTAGGCGTGGGCAATGTTCCTTTCATTCTGTCCTCAAAGAAATAAAGACTCAGAGAGAAAGAGAGAGAGAGATCATAGCTTTATTACTCTAAAAGAAGATTGAGATTTTAGGCATGAGTTTTTTTGTTTGTTTTTTTTCTTCCAATCTGTCCTCAAAGAGTTATATTAAGACGCAGAGAGAGAGAGAGAGAGAGAGAGAGAGAGAGATCATAAATTTATTACTCAAAGGATTGAGATCTCCGGCGTGGGCTATTTATTCTTCCTATCTATCCTTAAAGATAAAGAAGGAGAGAGAGAGAGAGAGGATCTGTCATTTAATGAGAGAGAGAGACAGAGAGAGAGAGAATGAATTTGTGACTCGTCAAAGGATTGAGATTTTAGGCATGGGCTATTTATTCTTCCAGTCTGTCCTCAAAGAGAGAGAGAGAGAGGCAAAACAAGACAAGACAAATTCTTTATTTCGAGGATAATAGATAAGCACTGGTGTGCTTTTTTACATCCAGTCCCCGCCCTGAATAGGGTCTACACTACACAATATTTAATAAAATGAAAGCATGAAAGCATGCTGTTAGTAGAGATACATAACAGAGGGAAAAAATATACATAAATCAAAACAAAACAACCACACACACACACACACACACACACACACACACACACACACACACACACGCACGCACGCACGCACGCACGCACACACACACACACACACACACACACACACATGGCATACAGGCACTAGCATGGTGTTAGTAAAATGCATAGGAAAAAGAATGAACAAAATCAAAGAAACAAACACACATAACACACACCGCATTCACATCAGAATGGGGGGTGGAGGGTGAGGAAGGTTCTCAGTCAACCATACACATTTGACAAACAGTATCAATAAAATGAACGATTTACATTACACATTATGGCATAAGGTGGGAAAGGCAATGTTTTTTTAAGGTGGTTGGGCAATGGTGTTGTTTAATTGTTTCTGGGAGTGAGTTCCATAGGGTGGCGCCTGAGTAAACCAGACTGGATTTGAACAAGTCAATTCTTGGAATTGGGATATGGACTTTGGGGAGATTCCTTGATGAATTTACAGAAAATTTGTCTATTAATGTTGGTGGTGCATTACCTGTCATAATCTTTTGCATCATGATTCCTTTATTGTACTTTAATCTACGGATTAGTGGGAGAATATTCGCTTGTTTGTAGTCTGAGTCTAAAAGGGTAGTCTTTTTAAGGAGTACCAGCTTGAGCCCCCGTTTATGAAGATTCTGTAATGGCTTCATGGTATTCGCACTTGCGGAGTCCCGTAGTGTTGATGTATTATCTATTTTAGACTGAATATGCGCTTGAAAAAAAAAATTTCCGTGAATGAAGGTCAAGGAAATGTTTGATTTTGGATAGTTGATGGGTTTTCTGGGCTGTCTTTTTGCAAAGGAAATTTATGTGAGGATTCCAAGTGAGATTGTTGTCAATTATGATCCCCAGAACTTTATGATCACTGACCTGTTCAGTAGGTTCGCCTTTAATTTGGATGGAAGGAAGATTATGTGTAGTGTTTTGCCAGAGAGAGAGAGAGAGAAGAAAAAAGGATGGGGGAGTGAGGGTTCGGGGATGGGGGGTGGGGGGGGGGGCGTGATAGGGGGTGGGGAGGAAGGGGGTGGGTGAGATCCGGAGGGAGGGGGGAGCTGAGGAGACGAGTGAATTTTGAACAGCGCTCCAGAGAATAGCGACAGAAGGGAACCTCGAGACACATCGCTGGGTGAGTGACAAACCCGCATTCCGCAGTCAATGGCGAGGGAATATTATTGTGCGCTTGCGCTCTTCTGTGTGTGTGTGTGTGTGTGTGTGTGTGTGTGTGTGTGTGTGTGTGTGTGTGTGCCTCTGTCTGTCTCTGTCTCTGACTCTCTCTCTCTCTCTCTCTCTCTCTCTCTCTCTCTGAGAAGCACATAACCATATTGATATCTAATCTCCTGGTAATAGTTAAGGAGATGTGCTGTGATCATAGTCTGTCTCTGTCCTTGTCTTTCTGGCTGGCTGGCTGTCTCTCTGTCTCTCTCACTCTCTCTCTCTCTCTCTATCACTTTTCTTGTCAAGTTGTTTAATGTTTTGTTTGACCAGGGAATCTATCCTGAAAACTGGCCAGAGTCAATTATCATTCCTCTCTTTAAAAAAGGTGAACGAAATGAGCCGGATAACTATAGAGGGATCTCATTATGTGATATAGCAAGTAAACTATATGGTTCCATTAATAACGAAAGATTAACTGAATGGATAACATTGAACAACGTGACAGGTGAATACCAAGCTGGATTTAAGAAGAGTTACAGTACTATTGATCATATGTTCACTTTAATTGCAGCTGTTCAAAAGCAGTTTGCACATAATCGAAAATTATACGTTGCTTTTATAGACTTCGAAAAAGCCTTTGGTTCAGTAGCAAGAAAACTTATGGCCGATTCTTACAAAAAATGGAATAAAAGGTAAACTTTATTGCTGTATTAAAAGTATGTACGAGGATGTTAAAGCTAAAATAAGATGTGGTGCTAAATTTAGTGAGTATATCAGATGTACACAGGGGGGTTAAACAGGGTGATGTTTGTAGTCCTTTTGTGTGTGTGTGTGTGTGTGTGTGTGTGTGTGTGTGTGTGTGTGTGTGTGTTTATTAATGAATTAGCCCTAGAAATTATAGAAAATGGTAGACATGGTGTTACTTTCGATTTGATAGAGTTATTCATATTGCTGTTTGCAGATGATATTGTTTTATTATCTGAAACTGCAGTAGGTTTACAAAACCAGTTAAACAATTTACACAAAGCAGTAAATAGGTTGGAGCTTAAAGTAAATATGGATAAAACTAATGTAGTGGTTTTCAGAAAGGGTGGGTATTTAGCTGCATATGAACGATGGTATTTGGGGAATCTTCAAATTTCTGTCATAAATACCTATCAGTATCTTGGTTTATTCTTTTCCACAAAACTTAGTTTTACGTTTGCTTGTCAAAACCTTGTTAGCAAAGGGAAACGAGCGGTCTTGAGCATATTACAATTATCATATAAGTTTGGAAGTAATTCTGTTAGATTGTTTTTTAAATTGTTTGATGTTCAAGCCCAGCCTATAGTACAGTACGGTGCTGAGATTTGGGGGTTGGAAAAGGGGTACGAGATAGAAAAACTACATATGTTTGCTATGAAGAGGTTTTTGCAGGTAGACAGAAGAACGCCAAATGACTTAGTTTACGGTGAGCTTGGTAGGTATCCGATTTATATTAATTCGTATGTAAAATGCATTAGGTACTGGTTAAAACTGGTTCAAATGAATGAATGCAGATTGCCTGCTCAAGCTTATAAAGTGTTATTTGATTTGGATGCCAGGGGAAGGGTAACATGGGTAACTAGCATTCGAAAATGTTTATGTAGTAATCGTTTTGCATTTGTATGGCTTAATCAGGGGGTTGGATGTGTTCATGATTTTCTTGTTTGCTTTAAACAGCGTATGGTTGACTGTAGATGGCAGGGATGGAACGACCATGTACAAAATAGTGAAATATTTTCTTTGTTCAGATTGTTTAAAAGGAATCATTTCACAGAACCATATTTAGCAAAAAAATATTAACCGAGTCATCAGATGTGCTTTAACAAGGTTTCGTTTTGGTGTATCTGATATCAACGTACACAGTAAACACAAGCCCAGCACTGTAAACGATATGGTATGTCCGTTATGTAGATCTGCAAAAGAAGATGAAGTCCATTTCGTATTATGTTGTCCTGTATTAGATGACTTGAGACAAATATATATTCCGTTGAGATATTATAGCAGACCAAGTAATTTTCGGTTAGTATTACTTCTGTCTTCTACAAATGATAACCTTTTTTCGAATCTTGCCATATTTATCTATAAGTCATTAAAACAACGGAGTTTTATGATTGATGAAAGAAAACAGAGCTTTGAGCATACATGTTGTAAGATTATATTCGTATGCAAATCTGTTCTTACAAAATATGTGATCACCCCTTCAAATGAATAAACTTTCGTTTCGTTTCGTTTCGTTTCTCTCTCTGTTTGGCTGTCTGTCTCACTGTCGCTCTTCTGTCACTCTCTCTGTCTGTCTGGCTGTCTCTCTCTCACTGTCTATCTCTCTCTCTCTCTGTCTGACTGTCTGTATGTCTGTCTGTCTCTCTAACTCTGTATGGCTGTCTCTCTCTCTATCTGGCTGTCTGTCTCTCTCTATCTGGCTCTCTCTCTCTCTCTCTCTCTCTCTGGCTGTCTGTCTGACACACACACACTCTCTCTCTCTCTATCTGGCTGTCTGTCTGTCTCACACACTCTCTCTATCTGGCTGTCTGTCTCTGTGTCTGGCTGGCTGTCTCTCTCTCTCACTCACTCTCTCTCTCTTTTTCTGGCTGTCTGTATATCTCTCTGTCTCTCTAACTATATCTGGCTGTCTGGCTGACTCTCTCTATCTGGCTGTCTGTCTGGCTGGCTGGCTGTCTGTCTCTATCTGGCTGGCTGTCTCTCTCTCACTCTCTCTCTCTCTGGCTGTCTGTATGTTGTCTGTCTCTCTAACTATGTCTGTCTGGCTGGCTGTCTCTCTCTCTATCTGGCTGCCTGTCTCTATCTGGCTGGCTGTCTGACTCTCTCTCTGTCTGGCTGGCTGTCTGTCTCTCTCTGTGTCTGGCTGGCTGTCTCTCTCTCACTCTCTCTCTCTGGCTGTCTGTATGTTGTCTGTCTCTCTAACTCTATCTGGCTGCCTGGCTGGCTGTCTGTCTCTCTCTCTATCTGGCTGGCTGTCTGTCTGTCTGTCTCTATCTGGCTGTCTG
>NC_134895.1:35427174-35429674 GCF_041734735.1 Babylonia areolata | reverse complement strand
TTCTTCTCTTTCTCCCTCTCCCTATTCCTCCTTCTCTTCTTCTTCTTCTTCCTTTTCTTCTCTTTCTCCCCATTCCTCCTCCTCCTCTTCTTCTTCTTCTTCCTCTTCTTCTCTTTCTCCCTATTCCTCCTCCTCCTCCTCCTCCTCCTCCTCTTCTTCTTCTTCTTCTTCTTCTTCTTCTTCTTCTTCCTCCTCCTCCTGCTTCTCCTCCTTCTCTCATCCATCTCCTCCTCTTATTACCTTTTTTTTTTCCTACTGGTTCCTTCTTCTTTTCTTTCAGAATACGTACAGTATGTTTTGTGGGTTTTCTTTCTATTTTCGCCACCCTATCGTTGTCCTTCTTCTTGCTTCTGTCGGTATGCGTAATGTGGGAAGACGTTTGGTTCATAGATCTCTCTCTGTCTCTCTGTCTCTGTCTGTGTGTGTGTGTGTGTGTGTGTGTGTGTGTGTGTGTGTGTGTGTGCCCTTTGTCCGATTCACTCTCTGTTCTCTCGCTCAGTTTCTCTTTCTCTCTCCCTTCCTCTGTCTCTGTCTCTCTCTCTCTCTGTCTCTCCGTCTCTCTCAATCTCTCTATCTCTCCCTCTCTCTCTTTCTCTCTCCCTCTCTCTCAGTTTCTCTCTCTCTCCCTCTCTCAATCTCTCTCTCCCTCTCTCTCTCTTTCTCTCTCTCTGTCCCTCTCTCTCAGTCTCTCTCTTTTTTTCTCTCTCTCCTTTGAACACTGCTCTCTCTCTCCTTCTTTCTCTCTCTTTCTCTCTCTCTCCCTCTCTTTCTCTGTCTCTCCCTCTCTCTCTCCCCCTCTCTCTCAATTTCTCTCCCACTCTCTCCCTCTCTCAGTCTCTCTCTCTCCCTCTCTCTCTTTCTCTTTGTCTCTTCCTCTCTCAGTCTCTTTCTCTCTCTATCTCTCTCTCTCTTTTGAACATTGCTCTCTATCTCTCTCCCTCTTTCTCTCTCTTTGTCTCTCTCTTTGTCTATCTTTCTCTCTCTCTCCCTCTCTCCCTCTTTCTCTCTCTCTCTGTCCCTCTCTTTTTCTCTCTTTCTCCCTCTGTCTCTCTCTCCCCTCTCTCTCTCACTCCCCCCTCTCTCTCTCCCTCTCTTTCTCTTTCTCTCGCTCTCTCTCTTTCTCTCCATCTCTCCCCCCTCTCTCTCTCTCTCTATTGCTGTCTCTGGTGCTCTTTCTCTACTTGTCGTTCTCTCTGTCTGTCTGTTTGTGGGCTCTCTGTTTGTCCATTTGTCTGTCTCTCTTTCTCTTTCTCTCTGTCTGTCTCTTTTTGTTTGCCCTCCCCTCCTCTCTCTCTCTCTCTTTATATCGCTTCCTCTCCCTCTCTAATTGTTTCACAATGCTCCATGTCTTGCAAAAATCGGTTAACTTACTCATTTTGAAGAAGCCTTAGTTGTTGAGTTGTCAGTGCAACAAAATGATAATCACAAACAGACACACACAGATACACACACACACACACACTCTCTCTCTCTCTCTCTCTCTCTCGCTTTCATACACACACACACACACACTCTCTCTCTCTCTCTCTCTCTCTCACATTCTCTCTCTCTCTCTCTCTCTCTCTCTCTCTCACACACACACACACACACACACACATTCATTTACCATTGCATTTGTGCCTCATAAACCTTAAGGTTTCATTACAATAAAATCTATTCTTTTCTGTTCTATTCTGTTCACACACACACACACACACACACACACACACACACACACACAGAGGTGAATGAGAGATGGAGATGATAGCGAACGGTCACGCTTTCTGTAGGTCAAGGGGGGTGGGGGTTGGGGGAGGGGTAGGTAGTAGAAGAAGAGAACCAAGAGAGGTCTTTGGTGCCAGACGGTCGGGGGGATGGGGGTGGGAGAGGGGGTGTGCAGAAGGGGGGGTGAAAGGACCGGGGGATGTTGTGGAGTGTTTGAAAAAGAAAAGAAAGACTAACAGAAAGAGAGAGAGAGAGAGAGAGAGAGAGAAAGAGAGGAACATTCGAAGAGGGCTGTGGGAAAAGTCTAAGAGAGACAGACAGACAGACAGACAGACAAAGTGAAAAGAACGTCTAAAAGAGGTAGGTAAAAACAACAACAAAAAAAGACTAAAATTGGATTTAAAGAGAGAGATAGAGTTAGTGTGTGTGTGTAAGAGAGAGAGAGAGAGGGGGGGGAGGGGGTGAGAGAGACTGAAAGAGAGTACCAACCACGACTACATACAAGAAACGCCTTTTTTTTTTCTCCTCCCCATTTCTCCAAAGTTTGAAAAGATGTTAGTACGGTAATGCAGGGTAATACTAATAGTAAGTACTAGTTTTGGTTGTGTTCGGAGAGTTTGACTGGGAGAGAGAGAAAGGTGATAATGGAAGAAGTTGTTTTTTTGTTGTTTGGTTTTTTTGTCTGTGTGAGTGTGTGTGTGTGTGTGTGTGTGTGTGTGTGTGTGTGTGTGTGTGTGTGGAACTTAGACACACACACAGACGCAGACACAAACACGCACAGACACACAGACACACA
>NC_134895.1:35419674-35424674 GCF_041734735.1 Babylonia areolata | reverse complement strand
TTACAGTAGTTCCTCTTTCCATTACAAGATCAAGAACAAAAAATCTGCGGAAAATATTCAGTGGTATTCACCCTTGAAAATGAAAGCTACGTCTCTGTTTAGCAGTCCTAAAAGTCAAGATGATCAGCTTACTCCAGTCGGAAATGAAATGAAAGATTATCAGTCATTCACTTTATAAATAGATGAAAGATTAGCAGTCCAGTCTTCTTGTTTTTTGTTGTTTGGTTTTTGTTTTTGTTTTTTGTTTTGTTTTGTTCTTGCTTTTTAGATCTGAACTCTTAAATCATTTAAAAGGGCTCGTTAAATAACCTCACACACACACACACACACACACACACACACAAACCCACACACACTCACGCGCGGTCATTCCCAGACAGGTTATTGACAGGTAGCAATTGATCACAGTTGGTCCAGCCTGCATAGATTGGCAGGTGCAACTGATTACAGTCACTCCATTTACTACTACCACACAAGTTGCAACTGATCGAGTGATGGGAGTCACTCTCCGTTGGCATTTGCCCTTCGTTAGTTTCAAACGAGAGGATTGGAGGATGCTGGTTGCCAGATCACCTGTGGCGCCCCAACGGTCCACAAGACTACGGGATAGGTGAAGGTGAAGGTGGTGAAGTTTCAAACGTCACGTGGAAGAGAGAAGGAAGGCGGCGGGATGATTTTGGTCTGTTTCAGTTTCAGTTTCAGTCGCTCAGGGAGGCGTCACTGCGTTCGGACAAATCCATATACGCTGCACCACATCTGCCAAGCAGATGCCTGACCAGCAGCGTGGCCCAACGCGCTTAGTCAGGCCTTGAGAAAAAAGAAGAAGAAAAAAGGTGAATAAATAATAGATAAATACATTAAAAAAAAAAAGAACTACTACTACTAATAATAATAATATGAAAAAGGAGCAAAATCTTGATGAAGTCAACTATAAGCGTACATAAATAAATAAATAATAATAAAAAAAAAGAGTAATAATGATAATAATAATAAGAAGAAGAAGAACTAAGAACAAGCGCACTCAAACACATGCCTCGCTAAAGACCGAATCGGCGTGGAAAGATTGCAGACCTTTAAACCTTTAACCAAAAATAACTGATATTACGAGAGCAAAAACCACAGATTATTGTGACAAAAAGAACTTAAACCACATGGACATTGTTGGCATATATGCTTTTTTTTTTTTTTTTCTTTTTTGTCAGGTGTGGGAGAAGAAATAGGACAAGGGGCGTGTAGTGTTGGTACGTTTCAAATTAAAAGATGAAAAAGAAAAGAAAAAGAAGAATAAAACGAAATAAAATGGCGCGATTATTTTAATGCGGGGGGGAGGAGGGTTGAGGGGGGGCGGGGGGTGGGGGGCGGGGGGGCAGGCGGGGAGTTGTAGATGGGTGGAGAGAGAGAGAGTTAGAGAGAGAGAGGAGGGAGGGAGGGAAAAACGGGGTGGGGGGCGGGGGGGGGGGGTGGAGTAATGTGGTTTTATCAGAAGTGCAGTACGAAAGATGTCTGTGTTGTTTTTACGGGTGTGTTTGTTTGAGAGAAACAGTGGAGTTTGGGTGTTCTGATTAGTTCAGAACGTAAAGGAGGGGTGGGGGCATGGAGGGGGGTTGGGGGGTGAGGGGGGGCTCTCTTTCTCTCTCTCTCTCTCTCTCTCTCTCTCTCTCTCTTCCCCCAACTCCAACCCACCACCCTCTTCTCCCTCCCTCTCTCTCCCACTCTCTCCCTCTCTCTCTTTCCCCCAGCCCCCAACCGACCACCACCCTCCCTCTCCACCCGAAAGTGACTTGCAATTGATAGTGCAATAACGACTTCATGATTTGTGTCAGTCGCTCGTTCCGGACTGTCCACATGGTCTGAGACACCTTCCCGGCCCCCCCCCCCCCCCCGCCATCTCCCCCGCCCCCCTCACCTCCCCAGCCATATATTGCGCCTTCCTCTTCCACTTCTACCTCCCCCCCCCACTCCATCCCCCGCCCCCCCCCCCCCCCAACGCCTGGGTCCTCCGCCACGCACGCACAGACCCCACCGCCACTGATTTACCCCCCCCCCCCACACACACACACACACACCACCCCTTTTACCTACTACCCTCCCCCCCCTCCCTCCGCCGCACTCCCCACTTTCTTCCCACACTCACGCCACCGATAGGTTTGAAGGGCAATTTCAGGAAAGGAGAGAGAGACACAGAGAGAGAGAGAGAGTGTGTGTGTGTATGTGTGTGTGTGTGTGTGTGTGTGTGTGTGTGTGTGTGTGTGTGTTTAATATAGCCCACTGGAACTATCAACTTCTTCCAGAGACAAAAAACAAACACACATACAAACACACACACACACACACACACACACACACACACACACACAGAGTGTTAAAGTGAACTGAATAAAAGGAAAGGAAAAGAAAAAGTTTTGAAAGACAAAAAGGAAAACCCAAAGATGAAAGTTGGGGGATGGGCGGGGGGGGAGGGGAGTCGGGGGGGGGGGGGGGGGGGGAGAAATATATACAATAAAAAAAAAGAAAGGGTAAAAGAGATGTAAAGGAAAAG
This sequence comes from Babylonia areolata, assembly GCF_041734735.1. NCBI lineage: Eukaryota > Metazoa > Mollusca > Gastropoda > Neogastropoda > Buccinidae > Babylonia > Babylonia areolata. Next base: position 35,422,135 of record NC_134895.1, on the reverse strand, counting down.
AGGAAAACATAAAATAAAAGGAGAAGATAGTTTTGAATGACAGAGAGAATGAAAAGAGAAAAAAAATGTTGAAAGAAAGAAAATAAGAACGAAAAGAAAGAAAGAATAAAAAAAAAGAAAAGAAAATAAAGGTTGGAAGAAAAAGAGAAAATGAAAAGAAGGGGAGAAGAAATGATAAAAGAAAGGACGAAAGGGAGAGAGAGAGAGAGAGAGAGAGAGAGAGAGAGAGAGAGAGAGAGAGAGAGAGAGAGAGTACTGCAAGAAAGGGAAACAAAGACATGAAAGGGAAAAGAAGGGAAAAGGGGAACTTAAAATTTGATGCTGCACGGCCTTCATTATGTAACAGTTATAATCACTGTCTTTTGAAAGTCAGGTTGCTGCACTCTGTGATTCTCTCAGTCTTCTCCCATTCTGTGCTTCTTTGCCTCTGTGTGTCTGTCTGTCTGTCTGTCTGTCTGCCTCTGTCTCTGTCTCTGTCTGTCTGTCTGTCTATCTCTCTCTCTCTCTTATTGTGGCCCATGGCCTAAGTTCATTAAAACATTTTCGTTCGTTCGTTCTCTCTCTCTCACTCTCTCTGTCTCTCTCTCTCTCTTTCTTTATTCGAGCTCTCCTGTCTCTCTTTCTATATGAGTATATTTTGTTATAATCGATCTCTCGGTCTCAATCTTTCTTCCTCTCTCTCTCTCTTTTTATGTCTGTCTCTGTCTCTCACTCTCTATGTCTCTGTCTGTCTGTCTGTCTGTCTGTCTGTCTGTCTCTCTCTCTCTCTCTCTCTCTCTCTCTCTCTCTCTCTCTCGCTCTGTGTGTGTGTTTTCTTTCTCTTTCTCTCTCGAAGAATTTAGTTTGAAAGAAAGAGAGAAGGAAGGAAACGGAAAACAAGAAGAAATGTTGAAAAAAAAAGAAGAAAATACAAAAAAAAAAGAAGAAGGAGGATTACGATTTAGTACTGAACGACCCTCATCACTGGAACCTGCAGGACATAATCACCGTCTTTGTGAATCGGCAGTCACACTGACTGACTAGGAGCTAGGGAGGACAGAGGTTCATTAATTTTTTTTTTTTTTTTTTTATCTGCCAAGTTCACAGAGAACAGGACAGCCTTTCCTGACACATTAATCGAACGTTCTTCCTGATGATGATGAGGAGGAGGAGGAGGAGGGGGAGGAGGAGGAGGAGGATCATGTGATGATGATGAGTCTGACTTAGTGAAGATGACTCAACTCGATGCACTCTGTGATTGATATTAGTCTCTCTGTCTACTTCTGTGCGTGTCTCTCGATCTGTCTCTCTGTGTCTGTTTGTCTGTCTCTCTGTGTCTGTTTGTCTGTCTCTTTGTGTCGCGGTCTCTTTCTCTGTCTGTCAGTCAATCAATCAATCTGTCTACCTGTCTATTGTATTTTTTTCTTTCAACCTCTGTGTGTGTGTGTGTGTGTGTGTGTGTGTGTGTGTGTGTGTGTGTGTGTGTGTGTGTGCATGCGCGTGCGCGTGTGTGTGTGCATGTGCATCTCTTGATCTGTTGTTTCATCCTTCACTCTCTTGAGCTGAGACTTTGCATGACTCAACATGTACGCATGCAGTGACAATTAATTTCTTCTCTCTCTCTCTCTCTCTCTCTCTCTCTCTCTCTCTCTCTCTCCAGACTCTTTCTCCTCTGCCCCTGTCTCTTTCCCTTTCTCTCTCCCTCCTCTCTTTGAAGGTTTTACAATACACATTGTTGTCTATGGCTTGATATTGATAAACATCTAATACAACGACAAAATTTAGGTTGGGTGTATCCGATTTATCTGCACCTTGTTAAAGATACAGGGAACATAAAGATAGAGATTTGATTTGTCCATTATGTAAATAAATTAAAATAATAAAAATAAAAAAATTTTTAAAAAACCCTTTAAGAAAGGTGAATTGCATTCTGTTTTGTGCTGTCCAGTCATGTTTATTCCTTCCATCTGCTACCAATATCCATGCACCTTTAACTCTCTCCATACGAACGGCGAAAGAGACGACGTTAACAGCGTTTCAGCCCAGTTACCATCATCAAAATATTGCGGAATAAGCGGAAGGCTCTTATACTGAAGAGGTGAATGTTGACAAAGAATACCACAGTTCTGACGACGGAAGCTAAAGGTTGGGTCATTCAGACACCCACTGGACATCCGAGGGGTCTGTGTAGAGGAGAAGAGAGGACTGGCCGTACTGAGTGAGTTAAACTAAGTCTTCTGATGTCATCCACTAGACAACGTGACGGACGCAATCTATCAGGCTTTTTGTTGTTGTTGTTGTTGTTGTTTTTATTATAAAGCATACAAACTTAGAGAAATTGTAACCTCGTAGTATGTCATGAACTCTTGGTTGTTGTTTTTTGTTTGTTTGTTTGTTTGTTTTGGTTGTTTTTTTGTTTTTTTTCCCTAGTATTATTTCGTTGGATTTTTTTTGTTTTTTGTTGTTGTTGTTTTGTTTGTTT
>NC_134895.1:35412174-35414674 GCF_041734735.1 Babylonia areolata | reverse complement strand
GATAAAGTAGTACTAAAGTCAGGCATAAGTCTGGAAAGTTTAGTTTCCTTTTTCCGCAGTGAGTTTTTTTTTCTTTCGTCCTGGTTTTTTTGTTGTTGTTGTTGGTTTTCTTTTTCTTTTCTTTTTTTTTCTTCTTCTTTTTTCTTTTTTCCTTCATTACTCTCATTCTTTCTTTCTTTCTTTCCCTTTTCTGATTGTTTCTGTCTTTTCGTCTTTCTTTCTTTCCCTGTTTTGATTGATTCTTTCTTCTTTTTTTTTTCTTTTTTTTTTTTTTTTTGATTGTTTCTGTCTTTTTCGTCTTTCTTTCTTTCTTTCTATTTTTTTCTTTCTCTCTTTCTTTCTTTTTGATTCGTTTCTTCCTTTTTTTCCCTCCTTCGTTTCTTTCTTGTTTCGTTTTTTTTTTGTTTTTTTTTATCTTTTTGTCTTCGTTTGTTTCTTTTTTTTTTTTTTCCTTTTCTTTCAACCCTTTCTTCTTTCTTTCATTCTGTTCTTTTCCATGTTTGCTTCTCTTCTCTTTGTCTTTTTTCCCCCCTTTTATTTTCTCTTTCTTCGATCCCTTCCTTCTTCGCCTTCTTCTCTTCCTCGTCCTCCTCGTCCTTCTTCTTCTTCTTCTTCTCTTCCGCCTCTTCCTCGTCCTCCTCGTCCTTCTTCTTCTTCTTCTCTTCCGCCTCTTCCTCGTCCTCCTCGTCCTTCTTCTTCTTCTTCTCCTTCTTCTCTTCCGCCTCTTCCTCGTCCTCCTCGTCCTCCTTCTTCTTCTTCTCCTTCTTCTCTTCCGCCTCTTCCTCGTCCTCCTCGTCCTTCTTCCTCTTCTCCTTCTTCTCTTCCGCCTCTTCCTCGTCCTCCTCGTCCTTCTTCCTCTTCTCCTTCTTCTCTTCCGCCTCTTCCTCGTCCTCCTCGTCCTTCTTCCTCTTCTTCTTCTCTTCCGCCTCTTCCTCGTCCTCCTCGTCCTCCTTCTTCTTCTTCTTCTCTTCCGCCTCTTCCTCGTCCTCCTCGTCCTTCTTCCTCTTCTCCTTCTTCTCTTCCGCCTCTTCCTCGTCCTTCTTCCTCTTCTCCTTCTTCTCTTCCGCCTCTTCCTCGTCCTCCTCGTCCTTCTTCCTCTTCTCCTTCTTCTCTTCCGCCTCTTCCTCGTCCTCCTCGTCCTCCTCGTCCTTCTTCTTCTTCTTCTCTTCCGCCTCTTCCTCGTCCTCCTCGTCCTTCTTCTTCTTCTCTTCTTTCTTCTCTTCCGCCTCTTCCTCGTCCTCCTCGTCCTTCTTCCTCTTCTTCTTCTCTTCCGCCTCTTCCTCGTCCTCCTCGTCCTTCTTCTTCTTCTTCTTCTTCTCTTCCGCCTCTTCCTCGTCCTCCTCGTCCTTCTTCTTCTTCTTCTCTTCCTTCCGCCTCTTCCTCGTCCTCCTCGTCCTTCTTCCTCTTCTTCTTCTCTTCCGCCTCTTCCTCGTCCTCCTCGTCCTTCTTCCTCTTCTTCTTCTCTTCTGCCTCTTCCTCGTCCTCCTCGTCCTTCTTCTTCTCCTTCTTCTCTTCCTCGTCCTCCTCGTCCTTCTTCCTCTTCTTCTTCTCTTCAGCCTCTTCCTCGTCCTCCTCGTCCCTTCTTCTTCTCCTTCTTCTCTTCCGCTCTTCCTCGTCCTCCTCGTCCTTCTTCTTCTTCTTCTCTCCGCCTCTTCCTCTCGTCCTCCTCGTCTTCTTCTTCTTCTTCTCTTCCGCCTCTTCCTCGTCCTCCTCGTCCTCTCTTCTTCTTTACTCCACCTCTCCTCGTCCTCCCACCACACACTACATCTCTTCTTATTTTAGTAATTATGTTTGAGCCTCTTCCTCGTTCCATCGTTGCCTTCATTGTTTACTTCTACTTTTTTGGTCTCCGCTTTAATCCGATCTTGTGAGTCAGTTTGTCTTTTTATTATTACCTGTCTTCTTTCGTTATTAATTAGTTAATGCATCGATTTCTGTTTTTCTTCTTCTCTTGCTGTTCCTCGTCGTGACTGACTCTTGGGTTTTTTGTGTCTGTGTTTTTGTCGTTTGGGTTACAGCATCCTGTGCATCGTGTTTCTTTTCTGGGCTCAGTCCAGCCGTTACAACACTGCCGTCAAATCTAATTCGTTTATCTTGTTCTCTCCCCCCCCCCCCTCCTTCTCCCCCCTTCTTCCCAGTCTTCCTCGTCCTCCTCGTCCTTCTTCTTCTCCTTCTTCTCTTCCGCCTCTTCTCCGTCTCCTCGTCCTTCTTCCTCTTCTCCCTTCTTCTCTTCCGCCTCTTCCTCGTCCTCCTCGTCCTTCTTCTCCTTCTTCTTTCTTTCTTTCTTTCTTTCTTTTGCTCCATATATATGATCACGGTTTTATGGTGTGTTTTTTTTTCCTCCCCCCCCCCACCTTTTTCTTTGTTTATTTCTTTTTCCTTTTATTCTTTTCATTTTTACTCCACCTCTCCTCTCCTTACACACACACACACACACACACACACACACACACACACGGAATAGTTATTTAGTAGAAGTGAATTATGTTTGAGACAAAAA
>NC_134895.1:35389674-35409674 GCF_041734735.1 Babylonia areolata | reverse complement strand
GTGAGCAGAAAGAGGCAGAGAAGGAGATAGTGGTTCAGTGAGGGGCTGGAAGGGAGGGAGAAGAGTTTTGTGCTGAGTTTGCATGTTTTGTGAGTGATTTATGTTTACTTGAATGCATTTGTATATATAGATGGTGTGTCCTGGGCATGTAAAAATGGTTTTCTCTGAGATGCCGTTGTCACTGCTTTTCAAAGAGGATGATGAAGGAGATGTAAAAAGGTCAGATGATTGAGCAGAACAATGTCAATGGTGTGATGACTTTGGTGCATCTGAGAACTGAACCCTGCCTTGAAGATTTTAGGAACGTGAGGTTAACAACCTGTTGATCCATATAACTGCGTGGCATCTCATCTTTAGACATCAGTGAATTGTCCGCCGCTGCTGTTCGATGTTAATCAGTCTTGTACTAGAGTCTTTAAAAGTGATACCCTGTGTGTTTATTTCAACGTATGTCTGTGTTCCTGATGTATGTGTCTCTGACGATCGGCTCTTGTCTCACTGGTGTAAACTTTCCATAACTTTGTCATGTAAAATGTTTGCATTTATGATGGATGGGTTTATGATGATGTGTGCGTTCAACTTGTATGTTTTGTATGAGGAAAAAAAACACGAAAAAGATCAATAAAATTAATGAAGTGTTCCGAAATTTTGTAGCGTTTCGATTTGCACGTTTCTGTTGGTGCTTTTCTTTTGTGTGTATGTTACATTATTCATTTTTCCAGACTGTTGCACGTCCTGATGACAGTCTTGTTTTGGGAGGACATGAATTCTGGGAAAGAGTCTTCTATGTTATGAATGGGGATAGCGGCAAATGATTTCTTTCTTGTCGTTCGTGTTGTTTCATTTTCTTTCCTTATTTTTTTCATTTTGTTTCTCTTGTTGTTGTTGTTGTTGTTTACAAAGAGCTTGGCGTCTGTTCTCATCACCCAATGAAGTGTTTATTACGTCCAGTAAACCCCCTCAGTTTTTGCTACAGAGAAATGTGTTAAAATGCTGAATTCAGTTGACGGGCACAATAGCCGAGTGTTTAAAGCGTTGGACTTTCAATCTGAGGGTCCCGGGTTCGAATCACGGTGACGGCGCCTGGTGGGTAAAGGGTGGAGATTTTTACGATTTCCCAGGTCAACATATGTACAGACCTGCTAGTGCCTGAACCCCTTTCGTGTGTATATGCAAGCAGAAGATCAAACACGCACGTTAAAGATCCTGTAATCAATGTCAGCGTTCGGTGGGTTATGGAAATAAGAACATACCCAGCATGCACACCCCCGAAAGCGGAGTATGGCTGCCTACATGGCGGGGCAAAAACGGTCATACACGTATAAGCCCACTCGTGTACATACGAGTGAACGCAGCCTACGAACGAAGAAGAAGAAGAAGCTGAATTCAGTAAGACCCTTCAGAGAGCTTGCTGGTGGAAAAAAAAAGTCCCCAAACGAATGCATGCTGAGTCATCTTGTTTCCGATAACAACACAGGTTTGTCTGTCAAGAGGAACTGCTTGTTTTGGAAGGGGACATATCTGTGGATTCTGGCGAACTAGTGTTCCTATGATGTGGGAAAAACAGATGTAGGAGGAGGGGTGCGGGGGCATGGGGGTTGGCTCTGGTATGATAGTGATCTTTACACAATACAGAATACTTTATTATCTCAACAAGAGAAATTCATATGTGGTGTAAAACAGAAAAACAATACAAGAAAACCAGTCATTCAACATGCATATAGATAAACCATATTAAGATTTCAACCTAGGGCAAACCATCATTGCAATCAATAATCACAGTAGACAACAGCAACAGAAACCCTTAAAAAGTAATTTAGAGTAAATCATACATACACTATCACAGCCATACACTTGCAATAATAATCACAGTTAAAGGATAGACATAATTTTATTCTAAAAGTTGACATAGACATATAAGAACAGTATGCAATTTCACTGAACTTTGAGTTAAGATGTCATATTTCACGCACATACACTCTGGCATTCATTTTCAGTCATACATCTGATTATCAATTACTGTTATTTAATAGCTGGATTGACACTGGAATAAAGCTGCATTTGGTTCTGTTTGTTTTACATTTTGGAACACAGAAACGTTTGCCTGAAGGTAAGAGTTGATAATTATTTGCCAGCGTATGGCCGTTGTCGCTTGAAAAGCATACAGTGTGGCTTTCTGTCGAAATCTGACGTTGTACAAATCACACAAACTGTCCTGTATCACACCCACAACCTTACTGCACACATTCACAGTCTTGTTTAGCATATTCTTATTCTTCACAGTGGGACCTCCATACCAACATATCAAAGAAAATGTTAAAGCAGATTCGATAAAGCATCTATAAAATCCTTCAAGTAGTTTTTGAAAATTAACTATGATGTTTCTGAGTTTCTGTAGACAATAGATGCTAGACTGGCACTTTTTGTAGATAGAATTTGTATTAGAAGTAAAATTCAGCTTATGATCAAGAATAGTTCCTAGGTATTTGTATCCATGCACTCTTTCAGCCTTTATATCATTAATAAGCAGGTCAGGGATTGGGGAGGCCTTTTTTCTAAAATCAATTTTCATTTCTTTAGTTTTCTGGACATTAAGATTTAAGAAGTTTTCTTCACACCAGGAGGACAATTTCTTAACTTGCTCAAAATAAATAGCATCAGAATCTGACAGATCTTCTAGAGCTGAGTCATCAGAATACTTGATTATAGGAGTTGTGTCTGAGCCATTGCTGTCATTTGCATAGAGTGTGAAAAGAACAAGTGACAGGACTGTACCCTTAAGGGGCACCAGTGGAAGTTGTTTTAACAGCAGGCAGAGCTTGTCCAAAACGGACCGACTGAGTTCTCTGAACAAGAAAACTGTTTACCCATAAGATGAGGTTTGCACAGATGTTAAATGAGAGAAGCTTACGTACCATGAGATGTGGCTGAATGCTGTTAAATGCCGATGAAAAGTCAATAGCTAAAATACGAACAAACGATTTTTTTTTTATGTTAGTGTATGAGTGCAAGAGTGTAAGAGTGGCATCAGCAGTACTCCTGTTCGATCCATATTGTGACGACAGTCTTCAAGGCCAGCTGGTCTTGAGCAGAGGGGGAGGGGGGCGTTGATTGTGTGTGTGTGTGTGGGGGGGGGGGGGGGGGGGGGGGGGGGGGCAGGGGGAGGGGGGGGGCGGCATGATATGTAAATCTGGATACCTGTCTGGTCGCACTTTGTCCCTACACCTTCTTTCTGGTGGTATACTGTGGGTTTGAAATTCTGCTACCTTCTTTTGAGAGAGACACAGAGAGAGAGAGAGAGAGAGAGAGAGAGAGAGAGAGAGCAAGTTTGCTTCTTTTTCTTCTTTTTTTCTGCTGCGTTCATGAGTTTGGCAAGTGTGAGATTTTGTGTTTAACACTCAACATCGCTTCTGTAATCATTTTGGCAACAGAAACACACACACACACACACACACACACACACACACACACACACACACACACACACACACACAGGAAATAGACGACAGAGGGAGAAATATACAGAGAGAGAGAACAGATTATTCTGAATTATTTATGAGACAAAAGTCGTCAAGCCTGTTGACTGGTGACAGTGGTTATCATTGTCTGCGGGCTGTAAGTGCACTTTTCGAAAAACCATTCATCAATATTCCATGTATATTCATTGTCACTGCGTGCCACCATGTGAGTGTGTGGGGGGTGGGGGTGGGGGGGCTGGGGGGCCTGTGGGTGGGTGTGGGTGTGTGTGTGGGGGGGGGGGGAGGGGATGCGCATACATGCGAGTGAACAAAAACGACCGTGCAAGTGTGTTTGACTGCTTGAATGTGTATTTGAGAAAAAGACAGACAGACAGGCAGACAGAGACAGAAAGTGAGGAAGAGAGAGAGGAATAGGAGGAGAAGAAGAAACAGACAGACAGGCAGACAGAGACAGAAAGTGAGGAAGAGAGAGAGGAATAGGAGGAGAAGAAGAAACAGACAGACAGGCAAAAAGATGACAACAGAGTCAAATCAATATGAGAGAAAAAAAAAATAGAAGAAAAAAAATGTCTTGGAGATAATGTTCTCCCAAAGTGGTAGCTATTGTGTGAGATAAGCAGTACTTGCGGGGTGGGGGGGGGGGGGGGAACAAAGTGTTTTTTGTGTTTGTGGATCGATATTGTCTTGTCTGCGTGAAACACGGAAGACATCCTCTGTGTCATGTCTTTTGTGTGAGTGCTCTGACACTTGACTGTCTGTCCCAACCCCCGCACCCCCACCCCCCCCCCCACCCTGACACCTCCTCCTCTCCCCCCCTCCCCCCACACCCAACTCCCCCCCCGGCACCCCCTCTATTCCCCACCGCCTCCTCTTTCCCTTTCCCTTCTCTCAGTCTCCTTTCTTGTTGCTGTTGTTGTTGTTGTTGTTGTTGCTGTCTGTCTCTGTTCTTATTATCTGAACTCTTGTGTCTGTCGTCTTTTCTTGGTTTTGTTTCTGTTGATTAAAAGTATGTTTTTGCCTGTGTGTGTCTGTCTTGCCTGTATAATTATGTCTGTCTATCTTGATGTCTGTCTGATTTTTGATAACACATTGAGACATGGTATCTATATATATAGGGCTTTAAGTTTAGAGAGAGACGATATTTTCTTAGTTTCATTAAGTTACTAGAATGCAAAAAAGCAGTAGTGCAGACGATAGCAGTTGTAGTGACATTTGCAAAATCTGTTATCGCCCCTTGTTCATGTGGGGCACTGGCCTTAAATGAATAAATCATCTGAATCTGAATCTCTGTGTGTGTGTGTGTGTGTGTGTGTGTGTGTGTGTGTGTGCAACAAACAGTTAATCTGACAATAAATGGTTTCAGTCAGTGTGTGTGTGTGTGTGTGTGTGTGTGTGTGTCATTGACTCTGGGTGTCTCTCTCTCACTCTCACCCTCAGCAGTGCATAACCGGTTGGCCTAAACAATAAGCATTTGCCAAATCTGTCTCTCTGTGTCTGTCCATGCCTCTCTCTGTTTCAGTTGGGCGCGTGCGTGCGTGCGTGTATGTGTGTGTGTGTGTGTGTGTGTGTGTGTGTGTGTCCCCAAAAGGAAACAAGCCAACAAAGGAACAAACCACTAAAACGAGAAAGAAAGAAAGAACCAAACAAACAAAAGACAACAAAATAAGGGGGGGTAACAAAGTCGCATCCTTTTTGACGTTCAGCGATAGGCCACACACCACAAGGGGCGGAACCCGACCTTTTAAAACAGGAAGGTCGCTCGGGCAAGAAGAATACAGCGTCTCCTATGAATATACAAGACGTACCACTCACCTCCCTTTACCTCCCACACCCCCTCTGCCTCCCTCCCCAATCCCCTCCCCCCCCCCTTGCCTATAACCACCCTGCCTTCCCCTTCCACTCAACTTGCATCACCTCCTCACCCATTTCCACCATCCCCCCACCCTCTGCTCTCCCCCTCCCCACACTCCCCTCATCCCCCCTCATGCCTTCCTCCCGCTCCCTTGAGCATTTCCACCAATCAGAGTTCGCCATCGCGACGCAGCCAGCCAATCAGAGATAGCCATTGTAGCAACACTAATGTCCTAATCTCCAGACGCCAGTAACCCTCAGAATTCTCTTCACAATATAAGAAGAAGAAAAGAATTGGCCGTTTTCCGTTGGCAGCGGCTCTAATGCCCTGATATCCAAAAGCAAACAACAGGGAGTGGCATTCCTGTTCAGATTTTTTTCTTCTTCTCTGTCTGTCTGTCTGTCTATCTCTCTCTATATATGTATCTCTCTCTATCTGTCTCTCTCTCTCTGTCTCTCTCTCTCTCTCTCTCTCTCTCTCTCTCTGCGTTTGTAGGCTTCAATTTCCATGTCCACTTGTTTGTATGAGTGGGATTTTACGTGTCTGGCCGTTTGTACCCCCTGCCCTGTAGGCAGCCATACTCCCTTTTCGGAGGGGGGAGGGGAGAGGGGGGTGTCTGTGCTGGGTATGTTCATGTTCCCATAACCCACCGAACGCTGACATCGATTGCGGGGTCTTTCAACGTGCGTATTTGATCTTTTTGCGTGTGTGTCCACACGACGGTGGTTCGGACACTGCATTGGTGTTGACCTAGGAGGTAGGAAACGTCTCCAGCGCAGCCTTTACCCACCAGGCCGTCGGTACCAGGATCGAACCCAGGACCCTCGGAATTGGAAGCCAAACGCTGTAATCATTCGGCTAATGCATCCATCAACATCTTCTCCTGATCATGAGTGTTTGAAGGGTCCTGCTGGGTCAAACGTTTCACTGTGCAATAAGGACGGACACCAAACACTCTGACAAACAAAAACATGCAAACAAACAAACAAACAAACAAACAAACTTCTTCAAAGTGACAAAAACAGTAGCAACAACAACAACAACAAAAAACAGCTACAAAACAAGAAAGCATTTATATTTTGTTGTTCTTCAGAAGACAGAAAAAAATGCAGTCCTATATCTATGTCAAATTATCTATTAGATAGACGTAACAGGGTAAAACGAAGAAGAAAAAAAGAAAAGGAAGGAAGAAGAAGAAGAAGCATGGTCACAAACCTGCATATCAAAAGCGTATAAATTTCCTGATGTTTCATCAGTTTGTTTGCTCATTTCATTTTCTGTTGTTGTTTTTGTTTAGTTTTGTTTTGTTTTGTTTTTTGTGGTTTTATTTTGTTTTGTTTCTTGTTGTTGTTGTACCCCATACAAATGAATATATAAGTTGAAGGCAAACACACACAAGTGATTACCGAGCATTAACAAAGTGTGCGTTGCGTAACAAGGCCACCCAAACCTGTTAATGACAATAACTGGAGTTTTAACGACATATTGGCAAAAAGCCCATCAAGGCAAGATGTTCAGAGCTTGGGGTCATGGTTCGTTGATGGTTGCGTTGTTTGAGGCTAAAATACCAGGAACACAGAAATGCATTGAAACAGAATGCATTGCACTATCATGGAAACGGATACACGATGATTAAGAGCGAAACAGCGGTTGCCAGTGATTCATTGCCCCCGAGCAAGAGGGGCCTCTGGCAGATGAATCCCCAGGATGTTAACCACACGGCCCCAAAGACCTCGGTGGGGGAGTTCAGTTCTTCGGGGGTTAAGCTCATGATCCAAAATCAGCACACCGTTTGCGTCTCGTCCTTCATAATTCTTTGTTGTTGCACCACATGCGCCTTCTGCTGTATCTCCTTTGAAAGCCAATCACAGGGAAAGTCGTTATGATAATAATAATAATAATAATAGGAAGGCTTATATAGTGCTTTTCCCTACTTTTAAGGTTCACCAATCAATTTTTCAAGCACAGTGCATGTGTGCATTGAGGCACAATTGAAACCTTCAGAAAACATGGAAACTTGGAACAAAAGTCTTGCCTCCATACAGTCCACTCTCCCTCTCCTATCTCTCACGTTTTTCTCTCACTCTGTCCAGGAAGAAAAGAAACCAAGCTTTTTTTTCTTGCTTTTTTTTGTGTGTGTGCAATCCAGCAGCATACAAAAACATTACAAGCCGACAAAACGGAACGCCACAGCAGATGAATACAGAGCCCTTATGAATACCGAACAGAAACCTCTCCTGACTGGCCCCTGGAGAGCCTTTCCGCCAATCACAGATCCCCATCGCTCCAGCGCCAGTCAAAGGCACACCCCCACCCCCAACTCCACACCACCCACCTCCCCTTCCCAGCTGCCATTATCCCAAATCACCCAGTAGAGATAACGCATCCGACTTCCCCAGTTTTCTCTTGACAGGCAAAAGCCATGATATATACGTTGGCAAACTGAAGTGAATGGCGTTTGTTCTTTGGCCGTGTTGGGAAATTTTCTCTGCCAGCAGTTTATGAAGGGTGTTGTGTTTGAGGGATTTCGTTGTGCTTGCTTCTCTGTGGCAATCTGTGTGGAATTGACAAGAGGTGGTCAGGTGCTTGGGGAGAAAGGCAAGAGGGTTGTGGGCGGTTAGGAGGGGGGGGGGAGAGAGAGAGAGAGAGAATGCAATTTCACTTTTGACTAGCCCTCAATCCTGCATATCGCATACCTTTACATGAATCATATTTTGATTTTTTTCCCCCCTGAATGATTTCATAGCATTTGCATGGAGAAAAGTTTCAACTGTGTCCACTAATCAGTGGTAGCATGCTGGCATGAATATTCGTATGTATGCAAGTTTCTCTTATCTCCTGTTACAATCCAGTAACTTTGTTGCTGGACATCATCATCTTAAAATGTCAAGGTGAGAGTGGAGTTAGAACGTTGCTGGATCTTCTGGGAAGGTGATACAGAATGGTTTGGGTAATCAGGTCAGTGTATATTCGCTCGTTAGCCAGAAGTAACACCGTAGATGCCTGATGGGCTGGAAAGATGGGATGGCACAAAAATTGAATCAGGGAAGATTGTTTCAGTTTCAAGGGAGGCGACAAATCTTCTTTCTTGTGTACGTAGGCCACATTATGCTTGAGGGGGGTGGGTGGTGGGTGGGTTGGGAAGTGGAGAATGTTGGAAACATAAATCAAAATTCGCGTCAGTAGCAGCAGTGGAATTTTGTCACGAATACGGTGTGAAGGAAAAAAAACAAAACAATCTCTGACAGCAACAACTACAACTATTGTAGTGTACGGAAAAGAAAAAGATACCATCAGTCATTTTGTGTGCCTCCGTCACTGTTAAGAGTGAAAAGAGAGAGTGCGCGCGTGTATGTGTGTGTGTTTGCGCGTGCACACACACACACACACACACACACACACACACACACACACACACGCTTTCTCGCGTTCCCTCCTCGCTCTCTCTCTCTCTCTCTCTCTGTGCCTGTCTCTCCCTCCCTCTCTCACTCTCTCTCTCTCTCTCTCTCTCTCTCTCTCCCTCTCTCTCTCTCTCACGCACACACACACACGCAGAGACTTTTTCGCTTCTCCTCCCCGATCTGTCTCACACACACACACACACACACACACACACACACACACACTATCTCTCTGCCTCTCTCCCTCTCTCTCTCTCTCGCTCTGCCTCTCTCTCTATCTCTGTCTCTCTCTATTGGCCTATACACTCTCTCATCTGGAAAACAGCTTTTGAACGTAAGAAAGGGCGAAGGGGGATAGGTTGGGAGGACTGTTCATGCCTTTTGTAAGGGGCAGACAATTCTGACACTCTGAGCACATGACCATACCAACGTCTATATACAAGATGACCTTTTTTTCCTAGCTGTCCCAGCAGACGTCATCAAAACCTAACCCGTTTTACTACCCGCCAGACGTGTAATTTGCATACCCCCAAAGGGACCCAACTTTTGAAAAGACTGGAAAATGTGCAGTCTCAGCGCATTTTTCTTTCTCTGTCTCTGTCTCTTTCTCTCTCTCTCTCTGTCTCTCTCTCTCTCTCTGTCTCTCTCTGTCTCTCTGTCTCTCTCTCTCTCTCTCTCTCTCTCTCTGTATTTCACTTTCTCTGTTTCCCTCTCTGTCTGTCTATCGACTCCTCATCTCCTAAAAAAAACAACAGCAAATAAACAGATACACACGTACGCACATCCCTCTCCCGCTCCCTCGCTCACTCACTCTCTTTGTCTCTCTCTCTCTCTCTGTCTCACACACACACACACACACACACACACACACTCGTACGCGCGTGCACGCGCACTAAACTGGACTCCGTGGCACCCAAGGACCCACAAAAGAGGCTTTAGCTTCCAGACAAAATGGTAAGTCAGGCACTGGGTGAATAGAGAGCCCTTGAGAATGGCTAACAGTGGCAAGCTCCTCTGTCCGTTTGTCTGTCTGTCTGTCTCTCTTTCTCTCTCTCTTTGAGCATAAGAAAGGGGTAGGTGGGGATTGGGTTGGGAGGATGTTCATGCCTTTCGTGAAAGGGCAGACAATTCTGACACTCTGAGCACATGACCATACCAACGTCTATATGCCAGATGACCTTTTTTTTTCCCCTTTTTCTTTTCCTAGCTGTCCCAGCAGACATCATCAAAACCTAACCCGTTTTACTACCCGCCAGACGTGTAATTTGCATACCCCCAAAAGGGACCCAACGTTTGAAAAGACTGGAAAATGTGCAGTCTCAGCGCCTTTTTGTCTTTCTCTGTCTCTGTCTGTCTATCTGTCTCTGTCTCCCTGTCTTTCTTTCTGGTTTCTCTTTTACTATCTGTCTCTGTCTCTCTGTATCTCACTTTCTCTGTTTCCCTCTCTGTCTGTCTGTTGAGTCTGTTCTCCATATTTCCTTCTTTTTTTTTTTAAACCAGCATCAAATGAACAGATAAAACACAGACACACGCGCGCGCACATCCTTCTCCCTCTCCCTCTCTCGCACCCCCTCTCTCTGTCACTTACACACACTCTCTCTCTCTCTCTCTCTCTCTCTCTCTCTCATACGCGCGTGCACGCTCACTAAACTGGACCCCCTGACACCTAAGGATCCACAAAAGAGGCTTTAGCTTCCAGACAAAATGGTAGGTCAGGCACTGGGTGAATAGAGAGTCCTTGAGAACAGCTAACAGTGGCAAGCTCCTCTGTCCGTTTGTCTGTCTGTCTGTCTGTCTGTCTCTCTCTCTCTCTCTCTCTCTCTCTCTCTCTCTCCTCTTCTTCTTCTTCTTCTTCTTCTCCTTCTTCTTCTTCTTCTTCTCTCTCTTTCTTATCCCTCACGTTATATCTCCCTCTCTCTGTCTTTGTCCCTCTGTTTCTGTCTCACAGTCTCCGCCTCTCCCACTCCCTCTACCTCTCCCCCTTTCCCATTCGCCCTCTTTCTTTCTCTCTCTCTCTCTCTCTCTCTCTTAGTTCCCCCCCCTCTCTCTCTCTCTCTCTCCCTCCACTTTCTCTTTCTGTTCCCCCTCCCCCCCCCCGGCACCCCTCCCCCCCCCGGCACCCCTCCCCCCCCTCCTTCCTTCCCCCCCCCCCGCCCCCCCCCCCCACCCCCCCACGCCCTTTCTACTCTCTTTTCTTCTGGCCGCTAATTCTTTTTTTTCTTTTTCACCAATCAAAGAGCATCACCATCGTCACACACAAGCGTCAGTCCGCCCTCAGTCTCACCCCGGCTCTGACCCTCATCAGTACCAACACAGTTCATATGAATCCACACGTCTCTTTTGAAAGAGGCTGACCGGGCCTGCTAGTACCATAGAGCCGTTGCCAGGAGGAAAATGACGGCAGTCCCAAAGAGCCGCTGCCAGGAGAAAAAAAAATGACAAGTCTCTTCTTTGGGTCTGCGGAGTAACGATGGATAATATACAAGATAAATGAATAATGTAGTTATATAGGGGCTGGATCTTGTGCGGTCGGAGACGCAAAGAAAGAAAGAAATTTTTTTTTTTTCACCTCACAACTTTCATCGTGCGCATGCATAATTCTTGAGCTGAAGGGATGAAAGGGAAAATTCACAAGTACATGTAGATGGTCAGACCAGAGAAACTGAGGACAGAGGAAAAAAAGGGAGAGCCTTTGGGGGTTGAGAGGATGCGGTTTTTTGGGGGGGGGAATTTGGGGTCAGACTTGAAAGAGCTGTGAAGTGTTTGAATCTGGAGGGACACAGGAACATTCAGATCTGAGGCTGGTCGTTGAGAGAGATGAAGGTTACACACGCACACACACACACACACACACACACACACACACACACACACACACACACACACACACACACACACACACCGCTCACACATACACACACACACACACACACACACACACACCGCTCACACACACACACACACCGCTCACATACACACACACACACACACACACACACACACAGTGATTAGCACTCGCGTATTCCCACCATCTTTATGGAACGGTAAAAAATCTGTGTGTGTGTGTATGTGTGTGTGTGTGTGTGTGTGTCTCCACCCACCTCTCTATCCACCTCTCTCTCTTTCTCTTGTTTCTGCTCTTTTCTTATCTCATCTTTCGGCACCCCTACCCCTCTGTCTCTTTCGCTGGCAGCTAATCCTTTCTGTCCGCCAGTCACATAATACCAACGCCTCACAACTAGTTGTCAAGAGAGATGCCAGTTTCTATCGACAGGCAGGGTTTTTGGATAGTATGATATTATTATACGCTCGGGAAACAACGTGAATGGCACTCGCGTATTCTTTATCCCTCCACCGCCACCCCCCCACCCACCCCCGGTAGTGTTGAGACAAGGAGTTTTGTTCTTCTTAGTTCTGTTACTCTGACGTGATGGGTCTTCTTGTAGGGGGGAGAGAGAGAGAGATTAGCCACGATTGTTTTTTGCTGGTACTGTGAAGAAGGGTGGTGTTGGAAATGATTCTAGTCGTGCAGTGTGTTTGAAAATCGAAGAGATGGTTGTGTGTGTGTGTGTGTGTGTGTGTGTGTGTGTGTGTGTGTGTGTGTGTTTGTGTGTGTGTGCGTATTGAGTGGTGGATGGGGAGTGGGTTCGTGACCCCCCCACCCCCACCCCCAACCATTCTGCTGTATTTTTGTTGAAGGGGAGTGAGACATGAACATCAAGCCCAAATCACTACTGTCCAGCTCGGGGTGTGTCGGAGGAGTTGGAGTGGGGGGGGTGGGGGGGGCAGAGTGAGTTTGGGCACAGAACCAAAGTCACTCTCCTCCCCTGCCCTCACCCCCACCGCACCCCCCATCCCCAGCCCCCAGCCCCCACCCTGTCCTACTCCCCCTTCACCCCCTCCCCCAACCATTGCGGACGTACGTGTATGTTGTGCTCCGTTAGTGTTAGGATACCCGTCCTTTCACAGCGGGTACTCCACTCCACCTCATTCTTCTACCCCTGAAGAAAGCCAAGCTGATCAGAAAAGATTTTTTGAAAAGAAAAGATAGAAAGAAAGAACACACACACACACACACACACACACACACACACACACACACACACACACACACACACACACACACATGCTCAGCATTTTACTGAAAGTGTTACCACCATGTGACACACATGTCCGGTTTCGTATGCACGTGCCCCCCAAAAAAATGCCCCAGATACTTGAACGACTAACTGAAAGAGCTCAGAAGGCAAATTAAATGAGAGACATGCAATGCGAAATACACACACACACACACACACACACACACACACACACACACACACACACACACACATCGATGCAAGCAATATCCCGAAACACGCATGCACGAAAACGCTGCACAGCAGTGCTCAAGATGCCCACACACGCAGTGCACAGTAATGTAGTAATAATGTTCCAGCAATGTCTCTTGCTTACAGTCCTGTGTGCTGCGTGTGTGGGTATAAGGGCACCGCCGTGTGTTGGGTGTGTGGGTATCTCTATCTGAGCACCGCTGTATGCTGCGTGTGTGGGTCTCTTTATGAGCACTGCTGTGTGCTGCGAATTGTGGGTATCTTCCCGAGCATAGCTGTGTGCTGCGTGTGTAGGTGTCTTGAGCATCGCTGTGTGCTGCGTGTGTGGGTATCGTGAGCACCGCTACGTGCTGCGTGTGTGGTGTCGTGAGCACATCTATGTGCTGCATAGGTGGGGTACCTTGATCACCGCTCACTCTGTGTGTGTGTGTGTGTGTGTGTGTGTGTGTTATTGGTTACTTTGTCAGCATACATTCCTTTCTGTCCAAGCGACTTTCGTGGCGAGCTTTGAAACGGAGAGGAGGGCACATTTCTTCGTGTGTGTGTGTGTGTGTGTGTGTGTAAGAATGTAGGTAATGCTGATGACATGGATACTTACATAGCACCTATCCGCAGTCGGAGACCAAGCTCAAAGCATTTGCACAACAGGCTGCCTGCGTGGGTAGAGCCGACTGATGGCTGCCATTGGGCGCTCATCATTCGTTTCCTGTGTCATTCAATCAGGTTTCAGTTACGGACAAATACACACTCATACAGACATGTAACATTTTACGTGTATGACCGGTTTTGTTGTTGTTGTTGTTTTTACGCAGCTATGTAGGTAGCCATACGTTTTCTGGGGTGTGCATGCTAGGTATGTTCTGACGGATTACAGGATCTTTAACATGCGTATTTGATCTTCAGCGTGGGAACTCAAAACTCAGAACTCAGAACTGTGGTATACACAGGAAGGGGGCAGGCTCTTGCAGGTCTGCACTTGTGTTGACCTGGGAGATAGGAAATGATCTCCACCCCTTTACCCACCAGGCGCCGTTTCCGAGATTCGAACCACGGGACCTCAGATTGAAAGTTTAACGCTTTTTACCACTCGTCTATTGCGGCCGGGCAACTCTGTGTGTGTGGGTGTGTGTGTGTGTGTGTGTGTGTGATGGTATTTTTATGGATATTTTTTGGCATCTGGATTTTGACTGCTCTCCCCATTTTCTTCTTCTTTCGTTTTTCTTTTTCTTTTTTAAAGTAGAGCTTATATAACCTTGTTCTGCGGCAGTTCGAACACACAGCCAATGTCGTCTGACAGCAAGGCAAGGCAAGGAGTTCATTTCGTGTGCGCCCTGGGGGCATTGAAACGTTACATTCATTAGTGGAGAAGGTTATGGAGTTTTGTTGTGTTCCATAAGTATTTACGAAAAGTATGATCAAAAAGAACTTTGGCTCAGAATGTTATATGTTGCTGTAAAAACAATCACTTTCTCTCATTTTCTTTTCACCTCTCTCTCTCTCTCTCTCTCTCTCTCTCTCCACGTTTGTGTAAACGGTCAGTGTTATTATTCATTTCCATGCAAGTCATGCTCACGGCAAAACTTTTAGTGCTCTGCGCCAAGTTGGGAATGACTGTGCTTGAGTTGACTGTTGTTCAAAGGGCAGTGTCTTTCGGTCCATCGGTCTGTCTGTCTGTCTCTGTATTTCTCTGTCTCTGTCTCTGCCTCTGTCTCTCTCTCTCTCTTTCTGTCTGTGTTTCTCTTTCTCTGTGGTGCGTTAACTCACTCAGTACGGC
Organism: Babylonia areolata; assembly: GCF_041734735.1. Taxonomy (NCBI): domain Eukaryota; kingdom Metazoa; phylum Mollusca; class Gastropoda; order Neogastropoda; family Buccinidae; genus Babylonia; species Babylonia areolata. The sequence goes on along the minus strand of NC_134895.1, from coordinate 35,394,837 downwards.
CAGTCCTCTCTTCTCCTCTTCACAGACCCCTCGGATGTCCAGTGGGTGTCTGAATGACCCAACCTTTAGCTTCCGTCGTCAGAATTGTGGTATTCTTTGTCAACATTCACGTCTTCAGTATAAGAGCCTTCCGCTTGCAATATTTTGATGATGGTAATTGGGGTGAAACGCTGTTAACGTCGTCTCTTTTGCCGTTCGTATGGAAAGAGTTAATTCATTTGCTTTTAGGCATGAGAGAGAGAGAGAGAGAGAGAGAGAGAGAAGGGGTGTGGTGGGGTGGAAGCAGTGTGGATGGGGAAGGGGGTGTGGGGAAGTTAAGGGAAGGGCTGCAGGGAGAGAGAGAGAGAGAGAGTGAGTGAGTGAGTGAGTGATGTCTGCTTCACGCAGGCAGGCAGGCATGTATACCACGTCTTCTCTTTGTTGTGTGTATAAGCGAAACGGCAAGAGAGAGAGAGAGAAAAAAAAAAGAAAGAATGAAAGAAAGCCAAGTTACTTGTTCCTCGGGCCAAGAAATAATTGGCTGCCTCCGTCGTCGCTGCACTGATGACGGGCCGGCCGGCATCGGGGAAAATCCCTCCCCCTCCCCCCCTCCCTCCCCCCTCTCCCCCGACCCCTCAGGTGGCGTTGTTGTCAGTGGCTGTTAGTTTTACGGGGCTGGAGGGGTTGTTGTACGTAGTCATCGGTTCGCATCACGACATCCAGATCTGCAACTGCAAACCGTTTTATGTTGTTTTAATGTTGAAGGGTCCGTCCATTTTGGGGTGGGAGGCTGGGTGTGTGTGTGTGGGAGGGGAAGCGGGGGGGGGGGGGGGGGGGGGGGGGGGGGGCTTGCGAATAGGGAAGATTGATGGATGGATGGCGGGGGAGGGGAGGTTATGGGGAGGGGTGTGGAGTAGGGTTTGGGGGGAGTGCATGTGTGGTTTGTTTTTGGCTACCTTTTGCGCATGTTGTGTGAGGATGTCGTTCTGTCCGTGTCTCCGTTTCTGTGTATTGTTTAAAAGTGGTTTTCCCGTCTGTTGTCTGTTGTTTCTCTGCCTTCTCTCTCTCTCTCTCTCTCTCTCTCTCTCTCTCTCCCTCTCTCTCTGTCGCTCTCCCTCTCTGCCCCTTCCACCCCCCGACTACACACACACACACACACACACACACACACACACACACACACACACCAAGGTTGCATATGGGGGGGGAAAAATAAAACGACGGAAAAAAGCTTTCCCCCAGGTGGTGGTGTTGTCAGTTGCTGTTAATTTATTTGGAGTGGGGAGGGACGGAGGGGGAGAAGGGGGAGGGGAGCGGCTGTAAGTCATCGATTTACATCGCACCCACATCTGCAGTGTGTTTTTGTTGTTGTTGTTGTTGTTGTTTGTTTTAGCTGTTGACGGGTTCGTTCATTTTGGGGGGCATTCGGGGGATTGGGGAGGTTGGTGTGTTGGGGGATGTCCGCTTTTAGTACGACTCTCTTTACTTTGTCTCTGTAAATGTTAAGGATTTTTTTTTCCTTGCTCTCTCTCTCTCTCTCTCTCTCTCTCTCTCTCTCTCTGTCTGTCTCTGTCTGTCTCTGTCTGTCTGTCTCTCTGAGTCGTCACTGCAAAACACCAGCGACAGCGAACAATTTATTATTCTATTGCGCAAGAAAGCACAGGTGTGCAACGTCTGTATGTGTTGATATTTCACTGGATGTATGGTGGACTTGAACCCCGATCAGTGATGTTTGGTTTTTTTCTTTTCTTTTGCTTCGTGCTGATATCTCCCCCTACCCCAACCCCTGCCCCCTGCCCCCAAACCCCCATCACAAATGCTTTGCTGGATAGTTGGTATCTCCGTATAGACTCAGTGACCGACGATTCGCACATTGTAGACGCGCTTTCACACAATCTCATATACTTTTTTTTTTCTTTTCTTTTTTTTTAGCATTTTTTTAATTCCATTTTGATAGGTTGACATTTTACAATAACAACAGCATTTAATGGACATTTATAAAGAAAAAAAAAACAATAAACAAAAAAACACCATAAATACTCTGATAGACAGAAACAGCCAAGCAGCTGGATTATACACTGGTTGGTTATCATCATGGAGTATTATCATTCATTTCTTAAGATCTTACACAAGCTGTCAAGGAATGCAAACTGTCAAGCATCTTAGAACACGTTCACAGCAAGTGAACACCTCAAATCATTTCTTACGAATATCAGTAAAAAGAAAATAAATATGGGTGGTTGATTTTCGTTAATCATGAACAGGTTACTAATCATTTGTGATCAATAATTTGTAAGGCAGCCATCTGGCAGAGAAAATGGCATGGTTAATGTTAATATATGCATTATATTCTTCAATTCTATATCGAGTTTTTAATTTATACAAAAAAACTTATATTTGTGGAAAGCTGTCCTCAATGTTACATAAATATAAGTAATACTTTGCAAACAGTATTATAAAACACAAAACAGCATCAGTTGTTATTGTCACATCATGTACAAATAACACAAGTGATTCTGTTGACTTAAAATTTCCTGCGTTTACACATCTCTCTTTTATCAAGTCCGTTTAAGCGTTCCAAAACATTTGCACATAATTTTACATTTCCAAAAAGCATGATCAGTACTGTCTTTGTGTTCTCTACAAAAACTACAGTTGTTATTATCAGTAACGCCAATTTCTTTTAAAGCAGTTTTTGGACATAAACATCGGTGTATTATTTTCAGCTGACACCATAACTGTCTTGTGTGCATGCATAAAACAACATTTCCAGTTATGATGCATCAAAAGCTTTAAGTCCCATTTCTCACAACATTTTGTGGTTTCATATCATTTTCAATCAACACATCATAATATGGACTTGAGCCTTTAGAAACAGAAAACAAGTGTTTGAAGCAGAGCGAAGTATTTGTGTGTCTGTTGCTATCCACATGAATATTATGCTTTTTAACTAATTCGTTCATTGTTGATTTATATCCAGCATAAGTAAGGAAATCAATGTGCAAATCATATTTTTCTTTGAAGCGTACATATGAAAGAACTTTACCATCATCATAAAAAAAAACTGTGCAAGACAATACACATCATGATTACTGAGCTGAGCAGTCTGGATATAATACACTTTTTACCAATTAGAACACGATTATTATAACACAGTGGCTCAGCAAGCAGTTCCGCTGAGTTTTTTGGTTCACATTTATAAAAGAAAATCTTATAACTTTCAAACACATTTGTCCAGAACTGGTTATATTTGGCAAAATTTAAGATAACTCTGGCCATGGGGGGAAAGTTACACAACAGAAGGTGCTTCCACTTGTGATTTGATTTTTCAGCTTTACGAATCCGGGAAAGCTTTAAAGATAAGGCAAACAATTTAACATCAGGAAGACCAGTACCACCATTTTTTTGTTTACACTTGGTCTTTTATGAGCAGTTTTACGGCTAATTTTATCTGGTTTATTGTTCCAAACAAACTTATAACAAATATGTTGACATGTATTAAAAAAAATGTATCTGGTGGGTTCGGCAAAAGCAACCACAGATGAGTCAGTTTGGAAAGAATGACAGATTTCAGAATTGTTACTCTGCCTAGAGGCGTTAACTGGCGTTTTTACCCATATCTTATACAAATATCTTGTTTCTGCTAATCTCTCTGAATAGTTTATAGTTACACATTCTTTTAAATCATTAGTAAACCAATCTCATGCTTTCTCGCAACATGGCGAAATGGCGAAGCTTAGCCCCCTTCCCTCCCTCCCCCCCCCCCCCCCCAGCCAGGCCCTCCGCCCCACCAGACAAGTCAAGACCAACCTCGATGACTAAGGAAACAGTTTTGATGGTTTTCGTTTAAAAAAAAAAAGAAAAAAAAAAAAAAAAAGATTTCCCACGTTTTTCTCACACATTGTGAGTGAGCGTGAAAGGGTCGCTTCTGCGCAAGCTTTCTTGCGATTGCGTGGCCGGGCTTGTGAGAAAGCTTGGGTTGATAACAAGTGACACGCCCGCGACTGCAAGATATGTATGTGTGATTGTCGTGTCCGACGATAACCATTAGTAACAGCGGAGGAGGCAGCTGCTGTCCCAGCTATCTGGGCTAGAATAAGTGGAGTGATGGCCTCAGTAGAGGTAACGCGTCCGCCGTGGAAGCGAGAGAATCTGAGCGCGCTGGTTCGAATCTCGGCTCAGCCGCCGATATTTTCTCCCCCCCCCTCCACTAGACCTTGAGTGGTGGTCTGGACGCTCGTCATTCGGATGAGACGATAAACCTAGGTCCCGTGTGCAGCATGCACTCAGCGCACGTAAAAGAGCCCACGGCAACAAAAGGGTTGTTCCTGGCAAAATTTTGTGGAAAAATCCACTTCGATAGGAAAAACAAATAAAAAAAACTGCACGAAGGAAAAAAAAAGGGTGGTGCTGTAGTGTAGCGACGCGCTTTCCCTGAGGAGAGCAGCCCGAATTTCACACAGAGAAATCTGTCGTGACAAAAAGAGAAATACGATACAATACAATACAATACAACACAATTTGATTGTAGTGGACAGTGTCTTGCCCAAGTTACACACCCTGCTTTCCCGGCCAAGAGCTTTTGTAGGACAGTCGGCGTTGGGATGGTTCCCAAACGGCCAACTCGCCCCCCGCCCCCAAGGCTGCAGCAACTAAGAGCCAGTGCAGTCTTGCCTCCTAATTTGAGAGTCATAATCCTTAATAATAATAATATTAATGGATACTTATATTGCACACTATCCAGAAATCTGCTCTAGGTGCTTTACAAAAACGCTTTTGTTAACATAAAACATCATATCTATGTTACATACACACACCAAAATGTGACTACACACACACACACACACACACACACACACACACACACACACACACACGCACGCTGCATACATACATTTTTAACATACATGTGTATCTAACAGCTACCCTAACACATACGCACTCATAGGCAGGCACAAACTTACATAAACACAGGCGCACGCACGCACAATACACATTCATATACATGCATGTAGTTATGTCACACAAAAAAAAACAAAGCTGTTAATGAATGACTTCCCATTGCAATGGAGACACGATTGATCATACGGCCTCTCATTTTGCTGCTGGCCCAAATTGATTGATGTGGATACTTATATATAGCGCCTGTCCTCGGTCAGAGACCAAGCTCTAAGCGCTTTACCT
>NC_134895.1:35384674-35387174 GCF_041734735.1 Babylonia areolata | reverse complement strand
GTTGTTATTGTTGATGGGTTTTTTTGGGTTTTTTTGTTGTTGTTGTTTTTTTGTGTGTTTTTTTGCTGCTGCTGTTGTTATTATTAATATTATTATTATTAATAATAAACACAGCAATAATAACCATAGCAATAATAATAATAATAATAGTAATAGTAATAATAATAATATTCTTGTTGTTGTTGTTGTTCTTCTTCTTCTTCTTCTTCTTCTTCTTCTTCTGAAACGGATACGGGCAATTCAGTGCATGGTTTTCGTTTTCTGTAATAGTCTGTCGTTTGCTTGCTTCCCTTGGGTGGAGCAAGGTGGAGACTTTTTGGGGATTCACAGATATACAGCTGGATACACACAGACGCAAACACGCATACACACGCGCGCGCGCGCACACACACACACACACGCACACACACATGCACACACGCGCGCGGCGTGCTCACTCTCGCACGCACACGCGCGCACACACACACACACACACACACACACACACACTGTGGCGCACCCCCCCCTACACACGCAATAATACCTGCGCACCAGAACGGCGGATAAACCTTTTGTTATTTATTAGTATCTGTCATTGAAAGTGAGAATTGTGGCTTCTACGTGTAGTAGCAAAAAAGAAGTTAATCTAATCTCCTCCCGACGAGCGACGGGCGAGCGAGCGAGCGAGTGCACACACGTCACGCCCTGTTTTCGTACCCGTTAATCGGGTTGATGAATGTGGGGTTTTAAAGCACTGACTTCCCCCGCTCACTTACAGCGAACGTGGAGAAGACAATAGGCCTATCTGTCTAGTAATAGGCACCGGGGGAGGGAAGGGGGGGGGGGGGTTGCATGATTAGCGCTAAGTTTATCGCTTATCGCTAAGACTGTTTCCTAACTCCAGGAGAAATTTCCATGACTGTACGTAGTAAGTAAATAGTAAAAAGTGGTAACTCTCTCCATTCACAAGGTACACAACTTCAAGTCAGCGCTGGCTTACGTTACCGATCCAGCTAGCACACAGGTAAATAAAAGGTACATCGGAACAAACCCAGACACTTCCTCAAAAAAAAAAAAAAAGGGAAACGCCGGGCCTGTCCTTATACCGATCATCTGACATGTGCACACCGCAGCAAAGACAGAAGAAATGTGCAAACACAAATAAGCTTTTATTCAAGAGCTCATAACTCAGAATTCAATCTGTCCTTGGGGCACACACACACACACACACACACACACACACACACACATATTTAAATATTCCGCAAGAAGACAGATTGTGCAACAAGTGTAACATCCTGGAAGACGAAATCCATCTTCTTGATCATTGTATTAAATATAAAACCTTAAGGCAACAATTTTTAAAGGATATTCAAAATTCGAATAACACAGGACATATTCCCAGTCAGGTGATGCTAACAGATGATGAATATATATACAAACAAGATTGGGAAAATTTGTTTATGAATGAATGCTGCTGCAGTTTACTGCATTAACTGATTGATTAAGTGTGTGTTTTTGATTCGTTCATTCATTTACCATAGCACTTGTGTCTTATAAACCTTACGGTTTCATGACAATAAAATCTATTCTATTCTATTCTATTCACACACACACACACACATACACACACACACACACACAGAGAGAGAGAGAGAGAGAGAGAGAGAGAGAGAGCACGCAAAGCACCCCTCGACCAACCCCCACCCCCCCACCCCCCACCCCCCCCCACCAAGAAATGCCTGGAAGGGAGAGAGCTCAGACAAGAGGGATGTCAGTTAGAGACTGGATAGTACGGTGTGTGCGTCTCGTGTTCGTAGGCAGCATTTTAACTGTCTTCCCTGATTGGGTATCACTCTTCTCGCACTCTTTGTTCTGCCTCAGTTGTGAAAAAAAAAAAAAAAGCTCTTCAAAATGCTTTTCCACCACTTAAAGTGAAGATAGTGTTCGGGGCCGGGGAGGGTGAGGGGTGGGGGGTGAGGGGGCTTATTGTTTGTTTGTTTGTTTTTGCCATCTAGTCTGTGTAACTGCCTTAACTCTGGGTGAATTTAAAATCAGTCTTAGAACTTTTTTGTTTGTTTGTTGTTGTTGTTTTTTGGGGTTTTTTGTTGTTGTTGTGTGTTTTTTTTTTTGGGGGGGGAGGGGGATGGATGGGGGGGGGCAAGCATTTCCTAAGCTACGTTTCTAATCTCTGTGTGTGTGTGTGTGTGTGTGTGTGTGTGTGTGTGTGTGTGTGTGTGTGATTGTTCATACCTGCAATTTGTAGTATTATCTTCGTGTATATATATATATATATATGTGTGTGTGTGTGTGTGTGTGTGTGTGTGTTGTTGTTGTTGTTGTTGTTTTTTTTAATGTGCAGAGGTATGTTATTATGCACTATTACATATGTATTGTTTCATGTAAGGCGCTTATATATATATATATATAAATATGTATTGCTAGACACATAGATATATATACACATATGTAGATGTATATATACACAAACATATATAATATAAACATAATGTTATGAACT
>NC_134895.1:35367174-35379674 GCF_041734735.1 Babylonia areolata | reverse complement strand
CCCCTCCTCCGCCCTCCCCCTCCCCCGTTACTCTCCTCCGCCACCCCCACCTCCCCCCCCCCCCCCACACACACACATATCACCCCCCCCCCTCCCCGCCTACTATCCTACGTCCCCTCTCCCTCGCCCTCGCCCACTCTACTCCCATCTCTCGCCGGAAATAGAGGTTGGACTGTATGTGTGTGGGTGGGTGAGTGGTGGGAGTGTGGAGGTGAGTGGTGTGGCGGAGGATGGGAGTTGATAGAGGTGGTGTGGGGATGGAGGGGTAAAAAAAAAGGGGGGGGGGGGAGGTAGGGAATAAAATGGAGAGAGATGTGTGAAGGTATGTGGCACACACAGATACCCCGACGTACATACGCGTACACGCGCGTGCGTGCGTGCGTGCGGAATATTTATTTAGTAGTAGTGAATTATGTATAAGACACCAAAAAAAAATCTTGACACACACACACACACTCGCACACACATTCACACACACACACACACACACACACAGAGTAAGGGGTGTGGTCATAGAAAGCAGGAACATGGTCCTGGAACTCTGGAACTGTATGTACAAACCACCCCTGCTCACCCCCACACACAGAGGTCCAATTTGTGAGTTGTCCAAACACCAACTAGCGGCCATTGTCCTCCCCACACGTCAAGATCGCCTGATTGCTCCAGCCAGCCGGGTATTCAACAAGCAACGTAGGGGTGGGAGGGGTTTGGGGGCGGGTGAGGTGGGATGGGGGGGTGGGGGCAGGGTTAGATGTGTGGGAGGAAAGGTATGGGGGGGGGTACGGGGTGCGGGGTAGACTATGGATGGGGGGCAGGGGGCAGTGAAGGGAGGCAGGCCAGCTAGCAAGCTAGGAAAAATAGGGACGGAGCTGGAGAGCATACTGGGGGAAGGTGGTTGGGGGCTGGGGGGGGGTGGGGGGGCGGAGGCCGCCACCATCATCTCCTACACCCTCCCCGACCCCCCTGCCCCGCAACTATCCTTCCGCCACTTCACCCCACCCTCATCACACACACACAACACACACACACACACACACACACACACACACACACACACACACACGCACAGTATCTCCACATCCCACACCCTCCGCCACACACACACACACACACACACACACACACACCAACCATCCCCTGGTCCTGATAACAACAAAAGGCAATAATGACCCCAGCCAGTTCTGGCACCATCATCCTCCCATCCCGTCACTTCACATCCCTGCTGCTCTACTAGAGCTGCTGCTGCTGCCGCCTGAATGCTCCGGACAGTACAACACCCTGCTACCGCTCGGTTCTTTCCCCCTTTTTTCTTTTCTTTTTTTTTCTTTTCTTGTGTGTGTGTGTGTGTGTTGTTGTTGTTCTTGTTGTTTTTTTGGGGGGTGAGGGTAGTGTTCTCTTGACACGGACGTGAACTGGATACCTGCAGGTCCCCCAGATAAAGAGACTACTTGCTTCTTCATACCTTCCTCTTTCTCTATCGTCCACCTGCCACCCACCCACCCCCACCGCACCGCCGACCCTCCCCCCCAGCCCCCACATAACGCTGTACCACAAACCTCCATGCCCGCCTATCTGTGTCTCTGTCTGTCACCACCAGCCACCACCACACCCCACTCCACACGCCCCTATACCACCACCACCACACCCCACTCCACACGCCCCTATACCACCACCACCACACCCCACTCCACACGCCCCTATACCACCACCACCACACCCCACTCCACACGCCCCTATACCACCACCACCACACCCCACTCCACACGCCCCTATACCACCACCACCACACCACACACCACACGCCCCTATACCACCACCACCACCACCACACCCCACTCCACACACCCCTATACCACCACCAGCCACCACCACCACACCCCACTCCACACGCCCCTATACCACCACCAGCCACCACCACCACACCCCACTCCACACGCCCCTATACCACCACCAGCCACCACCACACCCGACTCCACACACCCCTATACCACCACCACCACCACCACACCCCACTCCACACACCCCTATACCACCACCAGCCACCACCACACCCCACTCCACACGCCCCTATACCACCACCACACCACACTCCACACGCCCCTATACCACCACCACCACACCCCACTCCACACACCCCTATACCACCACCACCACCACCAGCCACCACCACACCACACTCCACACGCCCCTATACAACCACCAGCCACCACCACCACCACACCCCACTCCACACGCCCCTATACCACCACCACACCCCACTCCACACGCCCCTATACCACCACCAGCCACCACCAGCCACCACCACACCACACTCCACACGCCCCTATACCACCACCACCACACCCCACTCCACACACCCCTATACCACCACCACCACCACCAGCCACCACCACACCACACTCCACACGCCCCTATACAACCACCAGCCACCACCACCACCACACCCCACTCCACACGCCCCTATACCACCACCACACCCCACTCCACACGCCCCTATACCACCACCACCACCAGCCACCACCACACCCCACTCCACACACCCCTATACCACCACCACCACACCCCACTCCACACACCCCTATACCACCACCACCAGCCACCACCACACCCCACTCCACACGCCCCTATACCACCACCACCAGCCACCACCACACCCCACTCCACACACCCCTATACCACCACCACACCCCACTCCACACGCCCCTATACCACCACCACACCCCACTCCACACACCCCTATACCACCACCACACCCCACTCCACACACCCCTATACCACCACCACACCCCACTCCACACGCCCCTATACCACCACCACCAGCCACCACCACACCACACTCCAAACGCCCCTATACCACCACCAGCCACCACCACACCCCACTCCACACACCCCTATACCGCCACCAGCCACCACCACACCCCACTCCACACGCCCCTATACTACCACCACCACCACACCCCCACTCCACACACCCCTATACCACCACCAGCCACCACCACACCCCCCTCCACACGCCCCTATACCACCACCACCACCACACCCCACTCCACACACCCCTATACCACCACCACCAGCCACCACCACACCCCATTCCAAACGCCCCTATACCACCACCAGCCACCACCACACCCCACTCCACACACCCCTATACCACCACCACCAGCCACCACCCCACTCCACACACCCCTGTACCACCACCAGCCACCACCACACCCCACTCCACACGCCCCTATACCACCACCACCACCACACCCCACTCCACACGCCCCTATACCACCACCACCACCACACCCCACTCCAAACGCCCCTATACCACCACCAGCCACCACCACACCCCACTCCACACACCCCTATACCACCACCAACAGCCACCACCCCACTCCACACACCCCTGTACCACCACCAGCCACCACCACACCCCACTCCACACGCCCCTATACCACCACCACCACCACACCCCACTCCACACGCCCCTATACCACCACCACCACCACACCCCACTCCACACACCCCTATACCACCACCAGCCACCACCACACCCCACTCCACACACCCCTATACCACCACCAGCCACCACCACACTCCACACACCCCTATACCACCACCACCACCACACCCCACTCCACACACCCCTATACCACCACCAGCCACCACCACACTCCACACACCCCTATACCACCACCACCACCACACCCCACTCCCCTATACCACCACCACCAGCCACCACCACACTCCACACACCCCTATACCACCACCACCAGCCACCACCACACTCCACACACCCCTATACCACCACCACCACCACACCCCACTCCACACACCTCTATACCACCACCACCACCACCACACCCCACTCCACACACCCCTATATCACCACCAGCCACCACCACACTCCACACACCCCTATACCACCACCACCACCACACCCCACTCCACACACCTCTATACCACCACCACCACCACACCCCACTCCACACGCCCCTATACCACCACTAGCCACCACCACCACACTCCACACACCCCTATACCACCACCAGCCACCACCACACCCCACTCCACACGCCCCTATACCACCACCAGCCACCACCACCACACTCCACACACCCCTATACCACCACCACCAGCCACCACCACACTCCACACACCCCTATACCACCACCACCACACCCCACTCCACACGCCCCTATACCACCACCAGCCACCACCACACCCCACTCCACACGCCCCTATACCACCACCACCACACCCCACTCCACACGCCCCTATACCACCACCACCACACCCCACTCCACACGCCCCTATACCACCACCACCACCACACCCCACTCCACACGCCCCTATACCACCAGCCACCACCACACCCCACTCCACACGCCCCTATACCACCACCACCACACCCCACTCCACACGCCCCTATACCACCACCACCACCACCACACCCCACTCCACACACCCCTATACCACCACCACACCCCACTCCACACGCCCCTATACCACCACCAGCCACCACCACACCCCACACACCCCTATACCACCACCACACCCCACTCCACACGCCCCTATACCACCACCACCCATTTCCGCGGTACCAGAGACTAACAGCAGAAAACAGTGAGCGAAGAGGGCGAGGGGGGGCGGAAAGGGTGGGAGTGGAGAGTTGGGCATCGACTGGACCTGTCTCTTCCCCCCCCCCCCCCTCCCCCCCTCTAGTCCACTACACTAACTATACCCCTTTCCGCCGTTACGTCCAGACCAGGCAAGAAAAGCAATTGACAGCGCTGGATCCCGCTTTTGTCGTGTGTGGATGGCCGGACGATTTCAATTAATGAAGCCCTCGGTGTGTGTGTGTGTGTTGTTTTGTTTTGTTTGCTTTTTTTTTTCTTATCCAGGATTAATGGAGGAGGTCGGGTGGGTGTGGAGGTGGGGCTGGAGAAGAGCTGGGATGGGTGGAGTGGAGTGGGTGGCCGTCTACGTCATCCCTAGCATCCTATGATGACGTCAATGCAGTTGCAGTGCATTGCATCATGTTTTGCCGGCTGGCTGTAAAGTTTGATGAGGTTGGACACACACACTGAAGTTAGGTGCTTGTGGGTTGGACCGGGTGATCTACTTAATTGTTGACCGATTTAGCACATCCTCTCCCCCCCCAACACACACCCATCCACATTCCCCCATCTTCGACTCCCCTGCCCCTTTCCTACCTTTGACGTTACTTCCAAACAAAAACAGCAACGTCAGCAATAATAATGATGATAGATAGATACTTTCATCGCACTGAATTTGATTTGCTGTGTGTGTGTGTGCGCGCGTGCGTGTGAAGAGAGTTCCAAAGTGCCCCCCGTGTGTTTCGATCTTCTTCCCTTTCTGTGTGTGCGTGAGTAAATAAAAAGCATGGCAGTCATTAATTTTATGGAGTGTAGACTCCATACAATGATTACAGAATACAAAATACTTTATTATCTCCACAAGAGAAATTCGTATGTGATGTAAAACAGAAAAAACAAGAGAGGCAAAGCCTTCAAGACTCACTTGTGATACACTTTTTTAAAAAATCCAAGCGTTTTATGTATGGAGTATAATGCATTTACTGTTATATTTATATTTTTTTATATTCTCTAAACTTGGCACTTTGATCTGATATTCGACCCAACAAAAGATCTGTCATTATTATCATTTTTTGTTCAAACAGGAACTTCTTTTGCTAAGCATGAAAGTTTTGTTTATTGCAAACGTTTTGGTGCAGACAGTAAAACAAGGGAAATTACTCTGCTGGGGGACTTAGTTTGCTTTAAACTGATCTTTCTCATCTTAAACATTACATTTTGAAATTATACTCAATACATAAAAAGCTTGGATGTTTTTTAAAAAGTGCATCACAAGTGAGTCTTGAAGGCTTTGCCTCTCTTGTTTCAAAATGTAATGTTTAAGATGAGAAAGATCAGTTTAAAGCAAATTAAGTCCCCTAGCATTAATTAGAGTAATTTCCCTTTTTTACTATCTGCACCAAAACGTTTGCAAAATAAATAAAACGTCCATGCTTAGCAAAAGAAAAAGTTCCTGTTTGAACAAAACATGATAATAATGACTGCTCTTGTTGTTGGGTCAGAATATCAGATCAAAGTGCCAAGTTTAGAGAACACAAAAAATATGAATACAACAGTAAATGCAGTTTGCATATAATTAGGCTTCTTTTTTTTTCTTTTTTTTTTGTGCCCATCCCAGAGGTGCAATATTGTTTTAAACAAGATGACTGGAAAGAACTGAATTTTTCCTATTTTTATGCCTAATTTGGTGTCGACTGACAAAGTATTTGCAGAGAAAATGTCAATGTTAAAGTTTACCATGGACACACACACACACACACACACACACACACACACACACACACACACACACACAACCGAACACCAGGTTAAAACATAGACTCACTTTGTTTACACAAGTGAGTCAAAAAACCCAAAAACCAAGAAAATCACAGTCATTCAACGTGTATATAGATAAACCATATTAAGATGTTAACCTAGGGCAAACCATCATCACAATCAATAACACAGTAGGAATACAATCAATAATCACAGTAGACAACAACAGAAACCCTTAAAAAGTAATTTAGAGTAAATCATACATACACTATCACAGCCATACACACATGCAGTAATAATCACAGTTAAAGGATAGACATGATAGTACACTAAAAGTTGGCATGGACAAATAATAGCAGCGTGCAGTTCACATTATCATATAATAGCATAATCACAGTTAAAGGATAGACAGAATAGTATACTAAAACTTGACATTGACAAATAATAGCAGTGTGCAATTCACAGTATCATATAACAGCAGTGTGCAGTTCATAGTATTTTGAGTAAAGATGTCATATTCCACGCACATACACTCTGGCATTCATACATCTGTTTATTAATTACTGTTTATTTAATTGTGACTCTCGGAAGGACGAAGGAAGGAAGGAAGGAAGATGAGAGGGAGGGAGGAGGGGGGAGGGGGGTCTGGGAGAAGTGTGATAGGGATAGAGGTGATACGGGAGGGGGGTGGAATGGGGGACAGAAAGGATTTCCTTTGCGGGAAGAGAAACAATGTGATTAACTCTGGCTGGTAAGGGATAATGGCAGTGGGGCGTTGGGGGGGGGAGGGGGGAGGGCTGAGGGGGGTGGGAGGTATTGGTAGGTGGAGGGGAAGGGGTTGGGGTGGGAGGGCTGGTTGGTCAGGGAGTGAGGATGGTGGGAGGGGACGGGGGAGGGGGGGGAGCAGTGGGGGGTCGGATGAGGGGGGGGGGTGGGAGAGGCTGATGGAATTAGTTGGTCACTACTATTCTTTCACGTGACTAAAATCTAACTGACTGAGGACTGATTTTTGTGGTTCAGTGGGGATTGGAGGTGGGGTGGTAGAGGTTTTTTGGTGGGGAGGTGGTGTGGTAGGGGTTTGGTGGGGAGGTGGTGTGGTAGGGTTTTGGTGGGGAGGTGGTGTGGTAGGGATTTTGGTGGGGAGGTGGTGTGGTAGAGGTTTGGTGGGGAGGTGGGGGGTAGGGTTTGGTGGGGAGGTGGTGTGGTAGGGGTTTGGTGGGGAGGTGGGGGGTAGGGGTTTGGTGGGGAGGTGGTGTGGTAGGGATTTTGGTGGGGAGGTGGTGTGGTAGAGGTTTGGTGGGGAGGTGGTGTGGTAGGGGTTTGGTGGGGAGGTGGTGTGGTAGAGGTTTGGTGGGGAGGTGGTGTGGTAGGGGTTTGGTGGGGAGGTGGTGTGGTAGGGTTTTTGGTGGGGAGGTGGTGTGGTAGGGGTTTGGTGGGGAGGTGGTGTGGTAGGGGTTTGGTGGGGAGGTGGTGTGGTAGGGGTTTTGGTGGGGAGGTGGTGTGGGAGGGGTTTGGTGGGGAGGTGGTGTGGTAGAGGTTTGGTGGGGAGGTGGTGTGGTAGGGGTTTGGTGGGGAGGTGGTGTGGTAGAGGTTTGGTGGGGAGGTGGTGTGGTAGGGTTTTGGTGGGGAGGTGGTGTGGTAGGGGTTTGGTGGGGAGGTGGTGTGGTAGGGGTTTGGTGGGGAGGTGGTGTGGTAGGGGTTTGGTGGGGAGGTGGTGTGGTAGGGGTTTTGGTGGGGAGGTGGTGTGGTAGGGGTTTGGTGGGGAGGTGAGGGGTAGGGGTTTTGGTGGGGAGGTGGTGTGGTAGGGGTTTGGTGGGGAGGTGGTGTGGTAGAGGTTTGGTGGGGAGGTGGTGTGGTAGGGGTTTGGTGGGGAGGTGGTGTGGTAGGGGTTTGGTGGGGAGGTGGTGTGGTAGAGGTTGGTGGGAGGTGGTGTGGTAGGGGTTTGGTGGGGAGGTGGTGTGGTAGAGGTTTGGTGGGGAGGTGGTGTGGTAGGGGTTTGGTGGGGAGGTGTGGGGTAGAGGTTTTGGTGGGGAGGTGGTGTGGTAGGGGTTTGGTGGGGAGGTGTGGGGTGGGGTGGAGGGGTCGGGGGGGTGGAGGAGCGGGGGGGGGTTGGGTTGGACATCGTCATTGATGTTTCCTCCGGCCATCACTGATGATCTCTCTTTGTCTCTATCTGTCTTTCTGTCTCTTATTTGTCTGTCTTTGTGTCTGGTCTGTTTCTCTCTCTGTCTCTGCCTGTCTCTGCCTCAGTCTGTGTGTGTGTGTGTGTGTGTGTGTGTGTGTGTGTGTGTGTGTCTGTCTGTCTGTCTGTCTGTCTCTGTTTTAACCCTCTATCTGTCTTTGTCTGTTTGCTTCTCTCTCTCTCTCTCTCTCTCTCTCTCTCTCTCTCTTCTCTGTGTGTGTGTGTGTGTGTGTTCATCGTGACTGTTTCTCTCCGTCAGCAACACTACAACAAACGATGAACAAAAAGCCTTTATACCTGAGCAAACAGTACAACAAACCATCCCAGCTCTCAACCAACCCATACACCGCTATCAAAAGAGAGAGGGGGAGAGAGAGAGAGAGAGAGAAACGACAAACAAGCACGGACTCAGAACGCCGCCCTGACAACTCACTCCACTACATCGTGTCCCAGATATAGAGGAACAAAGGACGCCGAGAGATGGAGGGAGGATGGTGTGTGTGTGGAGGGGGGCGGGGGTGAGGGAGAGGAACGGGTTTTAGGGTGCAGGATGGATGACAACACCCGCATTGTCCTTTGTACAGTGTCACCTGTAACAACAGATGTAGGAAGATGCGTCGTGCACGCGCACTAACCACTCGCTTCGCCATTTGCAGAACTGCGCAAAGTAACAATCTGATTAATTATCCCAGTCTGTAAAAACCGTGATGTTATCATTTGTAAAGTGAGTGTACATTCATTAAAAAAAAATCCTAATTGTTCCTGTGAGGGAGGGTCAGTGAGAGGAGGAGATGGGGGCGGGGGGGGGGTTGTTGGTGAGTGGGGAGGGAGGTGCATAACTGATTTATTTAGCTGGTGCCTATAGGTTATTCTGTGTCTAGCTGTCAACGCTCGTCTTATTTCACAGATCGACAACAACAACAAAACAAAACAAAAAAAAGTTCCTTGGAGACACCGTGGCTAAACCGGTGAGTTTCAGTTTCAGTTTCAGTAGCTCAAGGAGGCGTCACTGCGTTCGGACAAATCCATATACGCTAAAACCACATCTGCCAAGCAGATGCCTGACCAGCAGCGTAACCCAACGCGCTTAGTCAGGCCTTGAGAAAAAAAAAATATATATAGATAAGCTTACATAAATAAATAAATAAATAAATAATTATGATATAAAAAAAAAAAAAGGTAAACCGGTGAGCCCGGCGTTGTTGGGCGTTTTGACCCCAAGTGTTCACACCAGTGATCAGGGTTCGAGGCCAAGTATCGTGTTGTCAGTGTCCGTGGGGGCACGGTTTTCCTCACTCCATCCAGGTATGTGTAGAATGGGTACCTGACCGATTCAGTTGGGAAGGTTTATGTATGATAGTCAGTCGTTTTCGACTATGACCGTCAGAACAGCAGAAGAGTTACGTAACTGCTGTCCCGACTGTCTGGGCTAGAATTTGATTAAAGTGGAGAGTGTCTTGCCCAGGTTACATCCCCGCTCTCTCGACCAAGAGGGTTTTGGTTTAAACAGTATTGTATTTGGAACATGTCACAATACAGCACAGATATCGATGAACAGGGCAACAAGAGGGTTTTGGGGGACAGTCAGTTTTGGAATGGTCCCCAAAGGCCAACTAACCCCCAAGGCTGCAACCACAAGAGCTGGTGCAGTTTTGCCTCCTAGTTTGAGAGTCGTAATCGTTCCCAAAAGACTAAACTGTAAATGGTTTTCAATTGCAAGTAGAGAAACCATTGATAATACAGCTCTCTCAGTTTGCTGTTGGCCCAACTGTAAACTTATTAACCCTCTTGCATTCACTCCAGCCACATCCAAACTCTAGGACGTGATTCCGTCTGTGAAAATATTCGAATGCAAGAGGATTCTTCTTCTTCTTCTTCTTCTTCTTCTTCTTCTTCTTCGGTCGTGTGCTGCAGCTCCCACGTTCACTCGTATGAATATGAGTGGGCTTTTACGTGTATGACCGTTTTTACCCCGCCATGTAGGCAGCCATTCTCCGTTTTTTGGGGATGTGCATGCTGGGTATGTTCTTGTTTCCATAACCCACCGAACGCTGACATGGATTACAGGATCTTTAACGTGCGTATTAATTTTGATCTTCTGCTTGCGTATACACACGAAGGGGGTTCAGGCACAAGCAGGTCTGCACATATGTTGGCCTGGGAGATTGGAAAAAAAATCCACCCTTTACCCACCAGGCGCCGTTACCGAGATTCGACCCCGGGACCCTCAGATTGAAAGTCCAACGCTTTAACCACTCGGCTGTTGTGCCAGTCGCGAGAGGGGTAAAAAAGCGGAAGGAGAGGATGGGACCCCGCCTTCACATGCAGAGCTCCAGACACATTAGTTTTAAGTTCACTGCCATGAAGGCCGATAAAGGCTCATATAAGACCTTTTATCTTCTAACCTATCATCAGTGAGTGAATGGCTGGCTGTGTATAGGGGAGAGCGACTTGGAATGAGCGGCGTGGGAGGAATCATGTTCACTGAAACGGTGCACATGACGGGGCTTTGTTGTTGTTGTTTTTTTTCTTTTTTTTTTTTTTTCTTTTCTTTTCTATTTTTCTCCCCCTGAAAGATTGGAAAGAGAGAGGGGTTAGACAGTGTCATCAGTAAATGATGACTGGTTGGACACTGCGGGATCACCTCTCTCTCTCTCTCTCTCTCTCTCTCTCTCTCTCTCTCTCTCTCTCTCTCTCTGTGTCTCTGTGTGTGTGTGTGTGTGTGTGTCTGTCTCTCTGTCTACCTCTCCCCCACCTCTCTTTCTCTCTCTCTCTGTCTACTCGTCATGTGCCTGTTTTTTGGGTGTTTTTTTTTGTTTTGTTTTGTTTATGTTTACCTGGCTTGTTCCTTCCCTCTTACCGGCCTGTCAGTCGTCTGTTTATTCTGTATTCTCTTTACTTTCTCACCCGCACAAAGCCACTGAAGAGAGTGATCTCAGGTTTTTGTGTTGGTTTTTTTTTGGGGGGTGGGGGTTGGGGGGTGGGGGGGTCCACTTCACTGAAAGAATAGTGCAGGGAGGCGCGCGCGCGCGCGCGCGCTCTCACACACACACACACACACACACATACGCGCGCGCACACACACACAGCAGGTGATTATGAAGCCGGCCACCCAAGCTGTAACCCCACCACCACCACCACCACCACACACCCTTTCTCCCCACGAACTTAATGGTGTGCTAAATATCTGAATCTATTAAAATCTTCCTGATGGAGATGCCCTACTTTGGGGGTTAAAAATTTGATGCACACACACACACACACACACACACACACACACACACACACACGACTTCATTGTTCGTAAAGTGTGTACAGCAGGTGCAGGGTTTTTCATTTCATGTTCTTATTAAAATATAACACACACACACGTTCGCATGCACGCGCGCGCGCACACACACACACACACACACACACACACACACACACACACACACACACACACACACACACACACACACACACACACACACACACACACACACACACTATCAGGGACATTGATTGGGTTTGACAGGCAGACAAACAGACGGACTACTGACTGAATAGACTGTGAGAGACAAACTGAAAAACAGAAAACTAGTCCGCGATGTCATCTGTGCGGGTTCCCCCATATAGCAAGTACCTTTTAGTATTGATCACCACCTGTCTGTCCGCCCCCGCCCCCCCATGTCCACCCCCACCCCACCACCAACCATCCCCCTCTCACCATCCACATCATTAGTCATTCCAGAAAGATCATTTTTCTTCATCAGTCAGTTTCCCCAGTCACAGTCAACATATTACAGTTACCAAGCGGAATAAAAGATAGTATATTCATCCTTCACTCATCCCCCACACCCCCTCACCCACCCACCCCCCGACCCCTAACTCCCCCCTCCCCGACCCCCATCCCTTTCCCCTCCCACCTAACTACCATCCCGCCAACGCACCCCCCCCCACCCCCGGCCCCTCCC
>NC_134895.1:35349674-35352174 GCF_041734735.1 Babylonia areolata | reverse complement strand
CGACATAGGTGGAGGTGGGGAAAGTGCAGCCAGGAAGAGAGACAGAGACATAGAGAGTTAAGGGAAGAAACAGAGGTTCCAGATAAGAAGAGAGAGACGCAGTAAAGGGGAGGGGGAGAGAGAGAGAGCGACTTAGGTGGAGGTGAGGAAAGTGCAGCCAGGAAGAGAGACAGAGACAGAGAGAGTTAAGGGAAGAAACAGAGGTTCCAGGTAAGAAGAGAGAGACGCAGTAAAGGGGAGGGGGAGAGAGAGAGAGCGACATAGGTGGAGGTGAGGAAAGTGCAGCCAGGAAGAGAGACAGAGACAGACAGAGAGAGTTAAGGGAAGAAACAGAGGTTTCAGGTACTAAGAGAGAGAAACAGTAAAGGGGAGGGGGAGAGAGAGCGACATAGGTGGAGGTGAGGAAAGTGCAGCCAGGAAGAGAGACAGAGACAGACATAGAGAGTTAAGGGAAGAAACAGAGGTTCCAGGTAAGAAGAGAGAGACGCAGTAAAGGGGAGGGGGAGAGAGAGAGAGCGACATAGGTGGAGGTGGGGAAAGTGCAGTCAGGAAGAGAGACAGAGACAGACAGAGAGAGTTAAGGGAAGAAACAGAGGTTCCAGGTAAGAAGAGAGAGACACAGTAAAGGGGAGGGAGAGAGAGAGCGACATAGGTGGAGGTGGGGAAAGTGCAGCAAGGAAGAGAGACAGAGACAGAGAGAGTTAAGGGAAGAAACAGAGGTTTCAGGTACTAAGAGAGAGAAACACTGGAAGGGGGAGGGGGGAGAGAGAGAGCGACATAGGTGGAGGTGAGGGAGGTAGAGTCAGGAAAAGAGAGAGAGAGAGAGAGAGAGAGAGAGAGAGAGCATGAGTCATGCCCAACAGGACAATAAAAGCAAGGCACTCCGCTGACCTTTTTTAACGCTGTCCCCCGTCCGTGTGGCACAACAATAGCTGTTCTCACGTAATACTGCACCGCTCACACACACACACACACACACACACACACACACACACACAGACTCGCACATACACACACACACACACACACACACACACACACACACACACAGAGAGAGAGACTCGCACACACGCACGAGCGGCGGACCTGTGACTCACTCACACAGGTTGGAAGAGCTGGATGCTAAGGTGTCGCAGAGGTCGCCTGCAAACCTGCCGACAAAAAAAAAAAAAAAAAAACTTGAACTTCCAGGTGCGTGTGTGCGGAATGCGTGCGTTCGTGTGTGCGTGCGTGTACGTGTGTGTGTGTGTGTGTGTGGCAGGTAGCCTGCAAAGCAGCTCCGGGTGAAGAGAGTTCCGAAGTGCCAGCATCAACTCTGCCTTTGATCTTCCTCGCTCTCTACCTTCCTCTCTCCCTGTGTGTGTGTGTGTGTGTGTGTGTGTGTGTGTGTGTGTGTGTGTGCTTTGATTGCGTTTGGTCGGTTACCGCTCAGAGTGCATTGAATGGAGGGAAGGAAGGAAGGAAGGAATAGAGCACACGGAGAGAGAAGGACATAATTATTGGAACGATTGGGGGTCGTGGGGGGGGGGGGGGAAGCGGGGGGGGGGGAGGGGTTAGTAGGGTAGCGGGGGGGGGGGGGGGGGGGGAGAAGGACATAGAGACAGAATCATTCGGAGGTGGTTTGGGCGATGTGAGAGAGAGAGAAATCTGTAATACGGGTTGAGAGAGAAAATACCTAATGGGGGTTTGGGGCGTTTGGAAGTGATTTTGGGATGAGAGAGAGAGAGAGAAGCTATTTAGACGTGATTTGGGTGAGACAGAATAAAGTTTTTGTTTCCAAATGATTTTGTCTGCACAGTAGAGCAGAAAAAGGGGGGTGGGGGTGGGGGGGGGGGGGGGGGGCGGGGGAGAGAAAGAGTATGAACAATTCGGATGTTGGCTGGATGAGAAGTCCAGAAGAAGAAGAAGAAGAAAAAAGAGAGGGAAAGAGCGAATCGATAACAGGTGGTTTTGAAAAAACGGGAGTGGAGAGATATATTATTGTCATTTGCTGGCGGTGGTTTGAGAGAAGGAGAGAGGTGGAGACACGTGCAGAGAGACAAATGACAAATGACAATTCATGTTTTATTGAGGGTAGAATGGATAAGCTGGAAGCTTCTTTACACCATGCCCTCACACACGCATTCACACACACACACACACACACACACACACACACACACACACACACACACACACACACATTGTAATCAATGAAATAAGTGAGAATAAATAAATGACATAGAACAAACCAACTAGATAATAATTATTAGATACATAAACGGATGAATCAAAGACTACAATTACGGAAACATCATGAAAAAATCATGAATGAGAGAGAGCATCGTTGAGAGAGAGAGAGGGGGGCAGAGACAGAGAGAGACTCATTTACAGAAGGGTAACCAACCTCGTTACGCTTTGCATTGTCAAACCCAAACAAAGAAACCAACAAAGCAAGGAATCGGACAGAGAGTTAGGGTTCAGTTTAACGATCTGCTGCCAGCATGGCGGCCCGTGTAAA
>NC_134895.1:35337174-35342174 GCF_041734735.1 Babylonia areolata | reverse complement strand
GACACACACACACACACACACACACACACAGAGGCAGTTAGAGAATATTCGAGAGAGTGCAACTGAAGAGAAAGAGTGTGTGTATGTCAGAGACAGAGAGTCAGAGAGAGAGAGAGAGAGAGGGTGCAGAGAATATTCGAGAGAACACTGAACACTGAAATGTTTAATGTCATTAGCTGTAAAGCTGTAGTGACATAGTAGTAGGCACAAATCAGAACAAAAATGGTGCAAAAACAAATAAAATGGAACAGAAAGGAAAAAACGTAATCGAAGCAAACCGAACTACTCAGGGATAAGCGGCACTTTGGTATTTTGTCGTTTGCTGAATTAAAATGTCCATGTGGCAGGCGGGTACTGTGCCTTCTTCCCCACCCCCCACCCTCACCCCCACCCCCACCCCTCACCCCTCCCCCCTCTCCCCGCCCCAAGTCGTTCGTCTCCAAGGTTTGAACAGTACACAGGAAACAAAGTATATAAAATCCGTATAATAATTAGTTAAAGCATGTGACATCGACACACATCATATCAATACGAGCACATAACAAAGTACATATAAAACATACAATAATCGTTTAAGCATGTAACATTCAAGAGAGTGCAAGAGAGAGAGAGTGTGTGCATGTCAGAGACAGAGAATCAGAGAGAGAGAGAGAGAGAAGAGACAGATTGACAGAGGCAGATAGAGACAGACAGACTGGGAGAGAGACAGAGATAGAGACAGACAGAGAGAGAGAGAGAAAGAGAGAGAGAGAACAGACAGATTGACAGAGACAGATGGGGACAGACAGACTGAGAGAGAGAGAGAGAGAGAGAGAGAGAGAGAATGACAGAGGAAAATAGAGACAGGCTGAGAGAGAGAGAGAGAGAACAGACAGACAGATTGACAGAGACAGATGGGGACAGACAGACTGAGAGAGAGAGAGAGAGAGAGAGAGAGAGAGAGAGAGAGAGAACAGACAGACAGATTGACAGAGACAGATGGGGACAGACAGACTGAGAGAGAGAGAGAGAGAGAGAACAGACAGACAGATTGACAGAGACAGATGGGGACAGACAGACGAGAGAGAGAGAGAGAGAACAGACAGACAGATTGACAGAGACAGATGGGGACAGACAGACTGGGAGAGAGAGAGAGAACAGACAGACAGATTGACAGAGACAGATGGGGACAGACAGACTGGGAGAGAGAGAGAGAACAGACAGACAGATTGACAGAGACAGATGGGGACAGACAGACTGAGAGAGAGAGAGAGAGAGAGAGAGAGAGAGAACAGACAGACAGATTGACAGAGACAGATGGGGACAGACAGACTGAGAGAGAGAGAGAGAACAGACAGACAGATTGACAGAGACAGATGGGGACAGACAGACTGAGAGAGAGAGAGAACAGACAGACAGATGACAGAGACAGATGGGGACAGACAGACTGAGAGAGAGAGAGAGAGAGAGAGAACAGACAGACAGATTGACAGAGACAGATGGGGACAGACAGACTGAGAGAGAGAGAGAGAGAGAGAGAGAACAGACAGACAGATTGACAGAGACAGATGGGGACAGACAGACTGAGAGAGAGAGAGAGAGAGAGAGAGAGAGAACAGACAGACAGATTGACAGAGACAGATGGGGACAGACAGACTGAGAGAGAGAGAGAACAGACAGACAGATTGACAGAGACAGATGGGGACAGACAGACTGAGAGAGAGAGAGAACAGACAGACAGATTGACAGAGACAGATGGGGACAGACAGACTGAGAGAGAGAGAGAGAACAGACAGACAGATTGACAGAGACAGATGGGGACAGACAGACTGAGAGAGAGAGAGAGAACAGACAGACAGATTGACAGAGACAGATGGGGACAGACAGACTGAGAGAGAGAGAGAGAGAGAGAGAACAGACAGACAGATTGACAGAGACAGATGGGGACAGACAGACTGAGAGAGAGAGAGAGAGAGAGAGAGAGAACAGACAGACAGATTGACAGAGACAGATGGGGACAGACAGACTGAGAGAGAGAGAGAGAGAGAGAGAGAGAACAGACAGACAGATTGACAGAGACAGATGGGGACAGACAGACTGAGAGAGAGAGAGAGAACAGACAGACAGATTGACAGAGACAGATGGGGACAGACAGACTGAGAGAGAGAGAGAGAACAGACAGACAGATTGACAGAGACAGATGGGGACAGACAGACTGAGAGAGAGAGAGAGAGAGAGAACAGACAGACAGATTGACAGAGACAGATGGGGACAGACAGACTGAGAGAGAGAGAGAGAACAGACAGACAGATTGACAGAGACAGATGGGGACAGACAGACTGAGAGAGAGAGAGAGAGAGAGAGAGAGAGAGAGAACAGACAGACAGATTGACAGAGACAGATGGGGACAGACAGACTGAGAGAGAGAGAGAGAACAGACAGACAGATTGACAGAGACAGATGGGGACAGACAGACTGAGAGAGAGAGAGAGAGAGAGAGAACAGACAGACAGATTGACAGAGACAGATGGGGACAGACAGACTGAGAGAGAGAGAGAGAGAACAGACAGACAGATTGACAGAGACAGATGGGGACAGACAGACTGAGAGAGAGAGAGAGAGAACAGACAGACAGATTGACAGAGACAGATGGGGACAGACAGACTGAGAGAGAGAGAGAGAGAGAGAGAGAACAGACAGACAGATTGACAGAGACAGATGGGGACAGACAGACTGAGAGAGAGAGAGAGAGAGAGAACAGACAGACAGATTGACAGAGACAGATGGGGACAGACAGACTGAGAGAGAGAGAGAGAGAGAGAGAGAGAGAGAGAGAGAGAGAACAGACAGACAGATTGACAGAGACAGATGGGGACAGACAGACTGAGAGAGAGAGAGAACAGACAGACAGATTGACAGAGACAGATGGGGACAGACAGACTGAGAGAGAGAGAGAGAGAGAACAGACAGACAGATTGACAGAGACAGATGGGGACAGACAGACAGACAGACAGAGAGGGGGGGGAGAGAGAGAGAGGGAAGGGGAGAGGGTCATGCCCTACGGAAGTTATTATGACTCAGGGCTTGTGATTCAGGTCGCTGGTTTGCATGTTTGCTTGTCGTCCGGTATGGATGGATGGTTGGAGATCTCTCTGTCCGTTCCCCCCACCCACCCACCCACCCCCTCTCTGTGTGTCTCTGTCTCTCTCTCTTTCTCTGTGCCCTCCTCTCTCTTTCTCTCTCTCTCTATCTCTCTCTGTCCCCCCTCTCTCTGCCCCCTCCCCCCTCTCTCTCTCTGTCCCCCTGTCTGTCTGTCTCCCTTTCTCCCCCGGTAATAGCCGAATGGATAAAGCGTTGGACTTTCAATCTGAGGGTCCCGGGTTCGAATCTCGGTGACGGCGCCTGGTGGGTAAAGGGTGGAGAATTTTCCGATCTCCCAGGTCAACATAATTATGTGCAGACCTGTTAGTGCCTGAACCCCCTTCGTGTATATACGCAAGCAAAAGATGAAATGCGCACGTCAAAGATCCTGTAATTCATGTTCAGCGTTCGGTGGGTTATGGAAACAAGTACATACCCAGCATGCACACCCCCGAAAACGTAGTATGACTGCCTACATGGCGGGGTAAAAACGGTCATACACGTAAAAGCCCACTCGAATATATACGAGTGATCGCGGGAGTTGCAGCCCTCGAACGCAGAAGAAGAAGAAGTCTGTGTGTGTGTGTGTGGTGTGTGTGTGTGTGTGTGTGTGTGTGTGTCTGTCTGTCTGTCTGTCTGTTTCTGTCTTTGTCTCTCTGTCTGTCTCTTTGTCTGTCTGTCTCTCTTTCTCTGTGTGTTTCACTCTCTCTGTCCCCCCCTCTCTCTGTCTGCCTCTTTCTCTCTCTCTGTCTCTCTATGTATATATATATATATATATATATATATATATATATGTCTCTCTCTTTCTCTGTCTCTGTCTCTGTCTCTCTCTCTCTCGCTCTGCCAGTCTTGTTGGGGTTTTTTCTGTCTCTCTCTCTCTGTTCCTCATTTCTCTATGTCCCCATCATCAACCCCACCCGCCCCACCACCCCCCGTCTCATCATGCATTTCCTCTCACTCACTAACTCCCCCCACACCACACCACCCCTCACCCCCACCCCACCCCACCTTAGCATTCTTCTCTAACTTTCTAAAAGAAACACCAAAAACTCAATCCCCAACAAAACAGAAAAAAGGAAAAGTATATCAAATTAGGCGACGCTTTGTCACGCAGCGTGTGTGCGATGGTGTGTGGGGGGGAGGGGGGGAGGGGGTTGTGTGTATGTGTGCGATTGTGTGTGTGTGTGACTGTGTGTGTGTGTGTGTCTGTGTGCCTGTGTGTGTCTGTATGTGTGTGTGTGAGTGACACTATGTGTGTGTGTGAGTGACTCTATGTGTGTGTGTGACTGTGTGTGTTTGTGTGTGTGTGTGTCTGTATGTGTGTGTGTGTGAGTGACTCTATGTGTGTGTGTGACTGTGTGTGTGTGTGCATGTGTGTGTGTGTGTGTGTGTGTGTGTGTGCATGCACGCGCACGTGTATGTGTGTGTGTGTGTGCGTGCGATTGTGTGTGTGTGTGTGTGTGACTCTGTGTGTGTGTGTGTGTGTGTGTGTGTGTGTGTGTGTGTGCGAGCGATTGTGTTTTTGTTTGTGTGTGTGTGTGTGTGTGTGCGTGTTTGTGTGTGTGTGTTTATGTGCGTGTGTGTGTGTGTGTGTGTGTGTGTGTTTATGTGCGTGTATTTGTGTGTGTGTGTGTGCGTGTGTGTGCGTGTGTGTGTGTGTTTTAGAAAAAAAAAGACTAAGACGGAGAAAAGTTTTCGACACAGAGAGTCTGGAATAGGGAATCGCGGAGAGACGTCAGGGAGGAGGGGTAGGGGGAATGTGACGGAGGACAGATGTCTGTCTGTCTGTCCGTCTGTCTGTCCGACTCTCTCTCTCTCTCTCTCTCTCTCTCTCTCTCTCCATCTCGCTCTCTCTCTCTCTCTCTCTCTCTCTCGCTCTC
>NC_134895.1:35319674-35322174 GCF_041734735.1 Babylonia areolata | reverse complement strand
GTGTGGCTGTGTCTCTGTGTGTGTCTGTCTGTGTCAGTCTGTGTCTGTGTCTGTGTGTGTATACCTTTGTGTCTGTGTGTGTCTGTGATCTTAAAAAAAAAACCCGAATATTTCTTTACCCCCCACCACCATCTCTCTCTTTATGTGTGTGAGCGCGCACGTGTATGTGTGTGTGTGTGTGTGTGTGCTTCTGCGCGCGCGCGTGTGTGTGTATTTGTGTTTGTACGTGCTTTTTTTTCTCTCTTTTTTTTCCCGTTTTCCTTTTTTTGTCGTTGCTGACCGTTATTTGAGTCCAAAGTATAGCTTTAATTGATTCGTCATTTTGAAAGGAAGCTTGGTCTGGTGTACATCCACTGATGCAATTTCTTTTAATGAGCCAAAAATTGAGACTGGCTGTCTGCTTGCATCTCTGTCTCTCTCCGACTCGCTCTCTCTCTCTCTCTGTCTCTCTCTCTCTCTCTCTCTCTCTCTCACTCTGTTTCCATCCTTTGTCTTTTTCTATCCCTGTGTGTTTGTGTGAGTTTGAGCGTGCGTACATGCAAATATATATATATATATATATATATATATATATATATATGTGTGTGTGTGTGTGTGTGTGTCTGCGTGTGTGTGCGCGCGCGCGCGTGCGCGCTTGTAATCTACTATGTTTGCTGGGTCTGTGTGCGCATGTAGGCGCTTGTGCGCGCGTATGTACGTGTGCCTACTTGCGGTGTGTGTGTGTGATGTGTGTGTGTGTGTGTGTGTGTGTGTGTGTGTTTCTGAGTGTGTCTGTGTGCTAAGCGTGCGCCAGTGCGTGTTTTCGAATGAATATCTTGTGTTGAAGAAGTTCAGACCGCCTGTGGCCATTTTTACCTCTGTTACCACGCGGCATCCGATCTGACGTGACATCAGTGTGTGTGTGTGTGTGTGTGAGGTCACCGGGTGGGGAGGGGGTGGGGGTGGGTGGTCGTGTATACTGGGGGAGCTGATTACCTGTTTCCCCCCCTTTTTCCTTCACCATGATACATTTTTCTCTCCTGTTTCCGTATCCCTCTCTGTGTCACTGTCGCTCAGTTTGTCTCTGTCTTTTGGTATCTGTCTGTCTGTCTGTCTGTCTGTCTGTCTCTCTCTCTCTCTCTCTCTCTCTCTCTCTCTCTGTCTAACTCTCTCTTTCTCTCTCTTTCTCTCTGTCTGTCTCTCTCTCTTTCTCTCTGTGTCTCTTTCTCTTTGTCTCTGTCTTTCTGTCTCTGTCTCTGTCTATCTATCTGTCTGTCTCTGTCTCACTCTGTCTCTGTCTCTCTCTCTCTCTCTCAGAGACAGAAAGAGACTGAAGCGCAGGCAAAGAGAGACAGACAGGCAGAGAGGAGAGAGAGCGAAGTGGGGTGGGGGAGGAGAGAGATAGAGGGGAGGAGAGAGATTGTGGTGAGATTGTGGTGGGGGAGTGGGGGGGGGGGGGGGGGGGGGGGTGAGGAGACACACACACACACACACACACACACACACACACACACACACACACACAGAGAGAGATAGAGCGAGAGAGAGAGATGAGGAGACACAGAGAGAGTAGTGATCTATCTTTCCACAAGGTGAGAGAATGGAACAATGAAAAAGGCCAACAACAAGGAAAAAAAAGAACAAAAAACAACACACACACACACACACACACACACACACACACACACACACACACACAGGAGAGAGAGAGAGAGAAAGAGAGGGAGAGATGATCTGCCAACTCCCAGTTCCTAAGGGCCTTAAAAATCGGACTTGAAGGCAAAGACCGGGTTAGGCTTTTCGCAGACAAAGCTAACCGATGATTTAACTGTCTGTATATGTGCATGTATATGATATAGTTGAAGCTACGTAATTGTATAACTGCCTGTGTACTATATGCTTGTATATAATACATCTGAAACCACATATGATTGTCTATGTTACATGCATGTACATCAGTGGTATTTCTCCAACCACATACATTCGATACGTGTGTGCGCGTGTTTTTTTCAAACCCACGCCATGTCGTAAACGTGGGGCTCCACACCAGCAGAGGATACAAGCATACAAAACGGTTCAAGCCGTCTCTGCACCTTTTGTGTTCAGGCATCTCATTGTCGGCATCAACCCCGGCTACAGGGGGGGGGGGTGGTGGAGGGGGAAGACACATTAATTAATAAATAAATATCTAAACAGCAGATGTCGACCTGCCAGCCGGTGAATAAATTGGATGTGCTGTATGAAAGATAGACGCGTGTGTGTGTCTGTGTGTGTGTGTCTGTGTGTGTGTGAAAGGGCTTTTTTTTTTTCATAAGGGAAACACATTCTCAGGTGAGCTGCTCGCATGTCAACGGCATCGTGTTATAATTAATAAATATTGTTCTGGGCTGCTGCGGTTTAGATCATTGTTGGTCGTGGACCTTACAGGAATAGGGAAGAGGGTGGGGGAATGGGGAGGGGGAGGGGGTGGGGATGGGAGGAGGGGATTGTGGAGAGAGAGTGAGGGGAAGTGGGTTGTGGG
>NC_134895.1:35239674-35314674 GCF_041734735.1 Babylonia areolata | reverse complement strand
ATAACTGCCTTGCTGCAGACGATTTTTCGGACCTTGCAAGATGGCTGCACGTTAGTTTTGCGCCGGGCTGAATCTATATGAAACCCGAATACAGTGAACCTCAAAATAAGTCGAAAACCGCTGAGGAAAAAAATGGGTTAGAAATTCTACTGTTGGTATCGTTTCATCCATGCACGAAAATCGCCATCCCTGAATTTAGGATTTGCCGTTGGATAGGTCACCGAATTAAGGACACTGAAATAACTAGGGTTTGCTGTTTAAATAGGACTCTGAAGGTAGGATTCTAGTAAAGGATTTACCATTGTTAAAACAAGTCCCTGGATATAGGATTCTGAAATAGGACTTGTCGTAAGAACAGGTCCCAGAATTTAGAAAAAAAAAAAGGGGGGACTGGCCTTTAAAACCGGTCCCTGTGTTCAGAATACTAAAATAGGACTTGCCGTTATAACAGTTCCTTGATTGTAGGTTACTAAAACAGGGCCTGTCATTAACAACAAAAGGTCCCTGGATTTTTGGATACTAAAATATTGTATAGTGTACTACTCTTTTGTCACATCAGATTTCTCCATATGACATGTTGGGCTGCTCTCCCCAGGGAGAGCGCGTGGCTATAGTGAGAGCGCCATACTTTTTTTCCCCCCGTGCCTGCAAGTGTATTTATTTTCCTATCAAGGTTGATGTTTTTTCTACAGAATATTTGTGCCAGGGGCAACAACCCATTCTTGTTGGCGTGGGTTCTCCTTTTCGCGCGCTAAGTGCGTGCTGCGCACAGGACCTCGCTTTATCGTCTCACCCGAGTGACTATCGTCCAGACCACCGCTGACACATGGTCTTAGTGGAGAGGGGGAATGGGGGAGAAAAAATACATACATACAGGCGGAGTGTGGGATTCGAACCAGCGCGCTCAGATTGTCTCGCTTCCTTAGCGGACGCGTTAGCCACTATAGGTCAATGTATGATAGTCAGTCGTATACGACTTTTGACCATCAGAACAGCAGAGGGGAAGGCAACTGCTGTCTCGACTATCTGGGCTACCTTTTTTTTCTTCTTTTTTTTTTTTCGTGGCGAGTGTCTTGCCCAAGTTCTACCCCCCACTCTCTCGGCTCAAGAGGGTTTTAAGGACAGTCAGTGTTGGGATGGTTCCGGAAGGCCAACCAGCACCCAAGTCTGCAGCGCTAGGAGCCAGTGCAATTTTGCCTCCTAGTGTGAGTCATAATCTTTCACGAAAGACTTAAGCTGTAAATGACTTCCTGTTTACACTGGAGAAACCATTGATCATTACAGCTCTCACTTCGCTGTTGGCCCAACTGTATAACCTTATGTCAGTCTGTGACATGGGATACAGAGAACACAGGAGTCAGCAGGTGATTGCAATGAACGGAAGGGAACATAGTACTGAGGATGATGTGCCAGACAATAAAAACTTTTTAAGTATTGAAACATTTGCCAGAAGTTTTGTTAATTTTTTTTTTTTAATCTGAGTGATAGGAAGCCAATGGAGTTTTAGCCAGCAGAGGTTGACGTGCCAGAAAAAAAAGGGAAAAAAAGTATTGAAACACTTGTAACCAATTCTCTGAGTGATAGGAAGCCAGTGGAGTTTAGCCAGCACTGAGAGGTTTTAGTGCGCAGGGCGTTGGGCCTCAATAATTATTATTATTATTATTATTATTATTACGACGATCCCTTAACACCATTCCCCACCAGACATGAAGCTGGGCAGGAACCTGGCCCGCACCTTCCTCGACTACTACAAGCTGATGGGCTACATCAGCGCCAAGCCCTCCAGCTCCGTCTTGCCAAAGCCGGGCGCCACCCGACCCCGCCCGGACCGCCGCCAGGCCGACCGCGGGGAGCGCGGGGACCCGTCCGCCTTCAACAACAACAGCAGCGCCTCCTCCGGCGCCCAGCCGACGGAGAGGGCCGCCACAGACCCGGCGGCCGCCGCACAGCACAGAGAGAGAGGAGGAGGGCATGACGGGCCCGGCGGTGGTGGGGGGCAGTTTGGGGGTGGTGGTGGTGGCAGGTGGGTTCTGTTGTTACTGTTGTTGTTGTTGGTGGTGGTGGTGGTGGTGGTGGTAGTAATTGTAATTTTGTATTTGTAATCTCTTTGTTGTCACAGATTTCTCTTGTGTGAAATTCTCCCCAGGGAGAACGCGTCGCTACACTGAGAGCGCCACCCATTTTTTTTTTTGGTATTTTTTCCTGCGTGCAGTTTTATTTGTTTTTCCTATCGAAGTGGATTTTTCTACTGAAGTTTGCAAGGGACAATCCTGGTAGTAGTTGTAGTTGTAGTCTTCCTCTTTTATTTTCATTATCGTTGTTATTGTTATTGTGTTGGTTCTTCTTCTTTTGGTATCATTGTTAGCAGCAGTACTGTTGTTATTGTTATTGGCAGATGGGTTCGCCTGTTTTTTGGTGGGGATGTATGTTTGGTATTATTGATAGTGTTGTTACGTTATCAGTATTGTTGTTGTTGTTGGTGGTGGTGGTGGTAGTATTTCTGAAGGGGCCAGAGGAGAACGGTTTGGTGGTGGCAGGTGATATAAAATGATGTGTTGTGACAACAACCAACTACTACAACAAAAAGTGACTATACAATACAATGAAACATTTTGCTTTAAACCCCTTTTTTTTCTTCTTCTTTTTTTTTTTTCCTAATCAGATTCGACCGAGGTTTGAACCGCGAGGAGCCGCGGTCCTTCCGGCGTGGAGAGCTGAGTCTGAACGGGACGGGGTCCACCTTCGCTGAACCCGGCACCCTGCAGAGACCACGCCGCTTCTAGTCAACAGACGCACCGCGAGACACGTTTCACTAGTTTTTTAGACACCGCCATAGCAGTATGATGACACTTGGTTGACAAAAAAAAAAAAAAAAAAAAAAAAGAGGGGGCATTTCCAAACGTTACCCCCGGCCCCTTACCACCAACCAGTCATTTCGATACTGGGTATTTTTCTCTTTCTTCTTTTTTTTGTTGTTTTCGTTTTTCGGGGTGGGGGTTGGGGGTGGGGTTAATATTGATATCATTGTTATGTGAAAACAATAAATGTCCTCTTTGTCAGTTTTGTTGGAATGAAAATTCTCTCTCTCTCTCTCTCTCTCTCTCTCTCTCTCTCTCTCTGTCTCCCTGTTTTCTCTTCCGCATCTTCTTCTAGATAGTACTTTTTTTTTCTTAGTCATGTTGTACCTAGTCTCTTGTGATATTGATATATTAAAGTGAAATTCCTGTTTGTCGGCTGTTTTTAGGCTGTGAAGTATTTTTCCCCATACCCTTTTCTCCTCTTTTTCCTTCATCGTCTTCTTCTTCTTCTTCTTCTTCCTGCTCGTTCTCCCCTTTTCCTTCTTCTAGTCCTCTTACGTAGTAAATACCGCGGTAGTGTGCCACGTCTCATGACATCAGTGCAAAGTGAAGTTCCTGTTAGTATTTAGCCCAGACTGTTTCTCCTCTTTTTCTCCTCCTCCCTTGTCTAATCCTTCTAGACAGTGAACATACTCATACTGTAGTTTTAAATCTTGTTGGCATTATTATTAAGTGTATCTTTCTTCCACCTGTGTGGTTCTTTGTGTTCCATCACAGAGGACAGGTGAGAGGTAAAGGAGGAGGACGGGGTGCGGTGGGGGATGGGGTGAGGGTGGAGGTGGGTCAGTCCTCTTCAGCTTGCACTGGTCACTCTCGCAGTTCTCTGGCGGCCTTGGTAGTGCCGCGTGTCTGAGTGACGGCTGATGTTGCAGGGTGTTGTGAGGTCAAACCCACCGTAGCATCGCGTTGGTCTTTTATCTTCAACAGAGTGAGGTGATGACATTCGTTTTAAAAGCACTTTGTCGGTGTGTTTGTTGTTGTTGTTGTTGTGTTTTTTTACATTTGCTAACAGCCGGTACTGTCTTCCTTCTCTTGGTGTAGATTTTTTTAAAGCATCTTGATCTCCGATTGGTTGTTAGAGAGATGTCTGTCATTGACTGGTTGTCTATCATTGATTGGCTGTGGGAATGATTGCAGTAATGTACATCTCTGATTGGCTGTGGAAATGTCTGTTTTTCATTGGCTGTGATACGTCTGTCTCTGATTGGCTGTGGAACTGTGTATCTCTGATTGGTTGTGGAAATGTCTGTCAATGTGGAAATGTCTGTTCTGAGTGGCGTTAGTAATGTTCGTCTCTGACTGGCTGTGGCAATGTCCATCACTTGATTGGTCATGGCAGTGTCTGTTTCTGATTGACATAGGAAGTCTCCATCATTGACTGGCTGTGGTAATGTCTGTGACCGGTTGTGGAAATGTCACTGATTGGTTCTGCAGTTGAATGGCTGTGTGTAGGTGTCTTTCTGCTTAGTCACAAAACTCTGTGTGTGTGTGTGTGTGTGTGTGTGTGTGTGTGAAACAGCTGATCTGTTGAAGAGTGGTGATCAGTCATACGTCTTCCTTCCTGGTCAGATGATCAGTCAGGTACCACAGGAATTTTGTGGTTGTAGCTTCTCTTCTCTGATCAGCTAGAGTCACTGAATGTTTGTATGGTGAATGCTGACATGGGGGAACAAACACGCAGCTTGGGTCTGCACCCATTCCAGTGACAAATGTCACATAAAACGATTCCACTTTGAGCAGTGTGTTTAACGACATCTGGATCTACTGTATTGATTTTGCTCTGTAAGCACTGATCTTAATATCTGGGTTATACCCAGCGTCTTAAACAAATAGAAGTTCAGTTTGCTAACGTTTCAGGGTTTTTCAAACCTACATTTCACATCGTTTTGCTAAAAGTAAATGTTATATGAGTGGTGTAGCAGGAAAAGTGGTGAAGGCATTGCTGAGACAGGGCTATCGTACATCTTTTCCTTTCTTTTTTTTTCTTTTTTTTTGAATGATTAGGTCACAGAGTCTACTGACATCATTATGTTCGTTATCTTCAGTTTCCGAAGGTCCTTGATAATTCAAAATGTTATTTCATTTCCAGGCTTGGTAGAAACACACACACACACACACACACACACACACACACACACACACACACACACACACACGGAAGTCATTTGAAGGAATCTCCGTGAAACTGTTCAGGGTTTCCATCCTAATAATAGCCATCCAGCTTTCAGGTCAGGGGAGACATGATAATGTCAAAATACCCAGGATATTTGTGCAGCAATCGAGAGAAATGCTGATGTCTTCCAGAAGCAATAAAGACATGTGAGCTGATTGATGTAACTCTTCTGCCACAGTTGCTTCCCACACCCTTTTCGGTTTATTCGCTTATCATTGTCATTTTCTTATTGATTGTCTTATTCTGGAACATTGATTATTGATTCATTTATGTATTCCTTTTCCTCTTCTTCACCGCATCCTTTCTTCTCACTTTCTTTTCCTTTTTTCAACCCTTCACCCATCTCTCTGTTACCTTTCTGTCTCTCGTCCACGTGTGTGTGTGTGTGTGTGTGTGTGTGTCTGCACGTGTTTGTGTGTGTGTGTGTGTGCAGCCCAGCTCGTACACAATCTCTCCTCACCTTTCCCTTGTTCCCTGTATCCAACACACAGTAGTGAGTTGTCCTCACATTTTTTTCCCATTTTTCAACCCGACACCAGCTAACAAGTTTGTGTGCCCCGAGTGAGAGCAAGGCTGAAATTACCTCTGTGAATATTTGGATTTTTACCACCTTCAACTTACATGGTCAGTCGTTTCCACAAGACCCGGCAGTCGATTTCTAACTTCCCAACATTCTGCAAGGTAAAGGTAAGATTTTGTAATTCAGCATTGCAGAACAAATCTTAAGAAAAAAAAGAACAAAAAAAGTATTCAACGATGGGTTAAAAAAAAATTGGAATGGCATTCATTCTGCTCCGAAAATATACACAGACTTTTACAGCTTGTTCAAAAATCGGTTGAGCAGGTTACCAGGATCTGTTGTTATTTCTTGCTGTTACTACTGCTTTCATCGATGAAGACCTGACCATTTGACGGGCGCAATAGCCGCGTGGTTAAAGCGTTGGACTTTCAATCTGATGGTCCCGGGTACGAATCACGGTAACGGCGCCTGGTGGGTAAAGGGTGGAGATTTTTCCGATCTCCCAGGTCAACATAATTATGTGCAGACCTGCTAGTGCCTGAACCCCCTTCGTGTGTATACGCACGCAGAAGATCAAATACGCACGTTAAAGATCCTTTAACCCATGTCAGTGTTCGGTGGGTTATGGAGACACGAAAATACCCAGCATGCATGAAGCACGACAGAGTCATCGGCAAGTCGATGTTGGTCGTGTAACGGAAAGAAGATTTGTTTGTACACTAGTCAGACATCTGTTTCCTATTTTCCCTCCTTTGTTTTTGTAAGAGGAAGTAGTGTGGCATGGATGAATCAGTCTGCTGCTTTGACGTCTCCTTGAAACTGAAACGTGACAAACTGGTCAATGAAATTAAACCCCAAAACATTATAAAAAAAAATGTGAAGATGCCCTTTGATTATATTCGTACCTGACATTTCCAGAAGATCAGTTTGTTTTTTGTAATATACTTGCAAACTGTAATCATAGTTAGCCGTCTTCTTGATGACAGATATGGTAAATTTCACTCTTTGTTTCTTATAATTTGTTCTTCTTTCTTCTTCTTTCCGTTACACGACCAACATCTGTTTAGCCTATATCTAGCATTTTTTTTGTTTTGGGTTTTTTTTCTGTTTGTTTTTTCTTTAGATACCAACAACCATCCTATTATTTTTGTTGCATGCGGCCTCACAAATTTGTTCCAAGGTTCATCACACACTCACACACACACACACACACACACACACACACACACACATATATATATATATATATATATATATATATATATATGTGTGTGTGTGTGTGTGTGTGTGTGTGTGATAGTCGTGTCCGACAATGACCATCAGAACAGCAGATCGATGAGGCAACTGCTGTCCCGACTATTTGGGCAAGAATTTGATTATAGTGGAGAGTGTCTTGCCCAAATTACATCCCCACTCCCTCGGCCAAGATCGAGGGTTTTAGGACAGTCGGCGTTGGGATGGTTCCCGTTGGCCAACTAGCCCCCAAGGCTGCATCATTAAGAACCAGTGCAATTTTGCCTCCTAGTTTGAGTCATAGTCCTTCACAAAAGACTAAGCTGTAAAAGATTCCCCATTGCATTAGAGAAACCATTGACAATACAGTTCTCTCTTTGCTGAAACAGAAACTCGCGGCAGTTTAGCTGTTCCAACATAATAAGTTATCCCGATTCCAAGCGGTGCACCAGGACTCGAACCACTGACCTCATAGACCTGCGTACGTGGCTGACAGACGTCCAGCACTGATAACCGCTTGGCTGCCAACACCCACCCCGCGATATCTGTTCTCAATCTGTACACCTATAGTAGTAACCTTTCCCCATTTTCGCAGCAGTAGTATCAGCACACACGAAACATATGGTAGGTACCCTGTTCCCAGACATAAAACACTCCAAAGTCATCCGCTGCTCTCTTTCTCAGTCTCTAGATCTTACACTTGGAGTGAACTCCCTCTTTCGCTTCATCAGATCTCTGAACTCGAAGAACTTGTTAGACGTCTGAGGCCTGGGTAAGCCTGTTCGTCATTCTGTAGGTTAAAAAAAAAAAAAATCACGTTTGTTGGCATGCGCCGACTACCATTATGTGTGCTCTCAGCTCTTTCAAGTCTGGCTTGAAAACCCAACTTCTTTTTCCAAGAATAGCTCCCCTCTCCAGTCCAATTTCCGGTCTGAATTTTCTGTAGCATTCTGTAGGTAAAATCACGAACTTTTACTATTCGTCTTTTATCTCCCTGAATCCGAGATAATGCTTGTATGTGAATGACTGGCGTGAAAAGGCTTTGATTTTGCCTCTGCACAAGAAAAAAAAAGTGCTATAAAGTACTATTATTGTTATTATCAAATGGAAATAGAGCCGTTGAAAGATGTTTCAGCAGACACACTTGGTCCAAAACTGTCATCAGTTCAATTCAGAGGGTGAACTCCTGGGACGAGGACCAAAACAGAAGCAAAATATATTTTGAAGATATATCTATACGTGGTTGTTTCATGAGTTCGATTGTTATGTCTCGTTTTTCTTCCATGGTGATTTTTTTTTTTTTTTTTTTTTTTTTAAGGGGAAGTGATGTTTTGATATTCATGATAAAATATGTTGAAAAACAATTGAGATCTGTGTGTTTGTGTTTCCTTTTTTTTTTCTTTTTTTTTTTTTTAACCCATTTTTGTATGTATTGAACAGAAGTGATGAAATAAAAGTCATTTTTTTGCATGAAACCTTAATGGATTTGCCTTCTGTCACTATTTATTTCAACGGTGAACACAAAACACTACCTGCTGTGGTGAATTAAGGAATGGTTCAGTCAGTTTTGTAGGCATTACAGAATGGTTCAGTAAGTATATTGCAGTTACGAAAGAATGGTTCAAGAATTCTTGTATTAAATAATGGTTCAGTAAGTCTTGTCGTGTATGAAATAATGGTTCAGTAAGTATATTGCAGTTATGAAAGCATGGTTCAGCGATTCTTCTCATGTATTCAAGAATGGTTCAGTAAGTCTTGTCATTATTAAAGAATTGTTCAGTAAGTCTTCTCATGTATTAAAGAATGGTTCAGTAAGTCTTCTCATGTATTAAAGAATGGTTCAATAAGTCTTCTCGTGTATTAAAGAATGGTTCAGTAAGTCTTGTCATGTATTAAAGAATGGTTCAGTAAGTCTTGTCATGTATTAAAGAATGGTTCAGTAAGTCTTCTCGTGTATTAAAGAATGGTTCAGTAAATCTTGTCATGTATTAAAGAATGGTTCAGTAATCTTGTTGTCTATTAAAGAATGGTTCAGTAAGTCTTGTCATGTATTAAAGAATGGTTCAGTAATCTTGTTGTCTATTACAGAATGGTTCAGTTCAGTGCAGAGTGTGGTTCTTTAAGCCTTGCAGTTATATCTTGTACAACATAATGGTTCAGTACAGTGAAAAGAGTGGTTCTGTAAGCCATGTAGTTAAATAAAGAATGATTCAGTAAACCTTGCCATGTGTTAAAAAATGATTCAGTAAATCTTGTCATGTGTCAAAGTACGGTTTAGTAAATCCTGTAGTGTACTACAGGATGGTTCAGTTCAGTCGCAAAGGATGGTTATGTAAGCCTTGAAGTTAAATAAAGAATGGTACTATAAATCTTGTAGTGTTTCACAGGATGGTTCAGTAAATCTTGTAGTGTACTACAATTCAGCACAGTGCAAATGATCGTTCTGTAAGCTTTGTTGTTCAATACAGTAAATTTTGTAGTGTATTACAAAATGGTTCAGTAAGTCTTTTAGTGTCCTACAGAATGGTTCAGTACAGTGCAAAGGATGGTTCTTTAAGCCTTGTAGTGAAAGAATGGCTCAGTAAATTCTGTAGTATACTCCAGAGTGGTTCAGTAAATGTTGTGGTGTACTACAGAATGCTTCAGTACAATACAAAGGACGGTTCTGTAAGCCTTGTAGTTAAATGCATCATAGATAGGGGCTTTGAACCTCCTTGTTCAACATCATTGTACATATACATGTTGTGTTGATGTGACCGATATGTCTTAAATTGCATTGACACTTGGTACAGTATTATTGCTTCTTTTTTTTTTTTTCTTACTGACTTTCTTGTTACATGGTCTGTGATAGAGATCTTGGTGAAGTAGTATTATGGGGTGGTGTGACTGTATATGTTGGGCCAACCTCCAGTCTGTTGGCAGTCAAAGCTTCATGTTTTGATAGGAAAGGTTC
Organism: Babylonia areolata; assembly: GCF_041734735.1. Classification (NCBI taxonomy): domain Eukaryota; kingdom Metazoa; phylum Mollusca; class Gastropoda; order Neogastropoda; family Buccinidae; genus Babylonia; species Babylonia areolata. The sequence continues at coordinate 35,304,937 of NC_134895.1, read as the reverse complement.
TTTTTTTGTTTGTTTGTTAGTTTTGTTGTTGCTGTTGTGTGCGTGTATGTGTGTGTGTGTGTGTTCAGATTTTTCTTTTCAGTGATTGGACTTTATTGTGTGGATTGTGTATGAAATTAATTATGTTTTGTGTTGTTTTATTGTGATGTCCTCTTTCATTGTTTGTGAGTATGTGGGGGAGGGGGGTTGTTCCAGGTGTATTTTTGTGTGCAAGTGTATACATGTGTTAGTGCCATTTCTGTTGGAGGGGAAAAAGTACCGTACATCCCCCCCCCACCCAACCCCCCTCACCCCCATCATCTTCTTAGCAGTGCTGGTATTGCATAACCCAAAACATACCTGACTGTTGGAAAGAACTACTACCTGCATTCCATCAAAAACTAAAGATTTTTTTTTTTTTTTTTTTTAAAGAAAGAAAGAAAGAAAAAGTCCCCAAAGACATGACTGAAAGGTGTTGATTGCAATCATCAGAGTTGATTCTGCACATAAACAAAATATTCACAGTTTGAAAGTCAGAATTAGAAGACAATGTTTTCCTGTCATGAACGTTCTCAGCATCGTGTGTGCACTGTAGAAAAAAATCCAGCCATATACCGGTCGCAGTTGCTGTCAGTGCTGAATGGAGAAACTGAAAATGGCTTTGCCTCAGTATCTCTGTTGTTGCAGCTCAGCAAAATGTCTCCCCAAAGCCGCATTGTGAAGTAAGGTGATCAGGTTCTTATTGTAGTAATTAAAAATACAGGTCTCGGGCCATGTCAGTTAGTACGGATTTTTGAAAAAGTGAAACATTACTGGATGAGAAATGGAATGCCAGTCTGTGATTTTTGTGTTGCAAGCAAGACCAAATGGTTGTGTTGTATCCTTTTTTTTTTTTTTCTTTTTTTTTGTTGTTGTTGTTTTTGTTTGTTTTTTCAGTCTCTTGTCACATCATAAATTTCGTTTTCTAAAACATTTTCATTCTATCCACAGGAAAAGTAATTGCAATAAGACAACTCCCTCCCCCCCATCAGCCTTCCCCCCACCCTCCCCAGCTTCTAAATGAATTTTGTATCAACAGTTTTATTGAAATTGTCTAAACTGGCGTGTAATTTGATTCTTCTTGTATTCCGCTCTAAATCAGCTAAAAAATATTATTTAAAAAAAAAAAGTAATCCGTTTTTCCCCTGAGAAATTTCAGCTATGCAGACACATGTTTGAAGATTTTGGATAGTCTCATGACTATAACTATGGCGTGAGTTAATTGGTTTTGCAGTTTACCATATACTTTGCATACTAAAATTCAAATTATTTTGACTTATTTGTAAGATCATAAGTACATGCTGAGTCAACACTTATGATTATTGATATGACTGCAGGCCTTATTAATAAAGATCTTTTTCTTCCTTTCTTTCTTTCCATTACACGACTAACATCAACTTGCCAGTGGATCTGTCATGGTTGATGCGTGCTGGGTATTTTCCTGTATCCATAACCCACCGACCACTGACATGGATCACAGGGTCTTTAATGTGCGTATCTGATCTTTTGCATGCAAACACACATGAAGGGGGTTCAGCATTAGCAGGTCTGCACACAGGTTGAATTGGGTGATCAGAGAAATCTCCACCGTTCAACCACTGCCAAAAACCAGGGATTGAATTCTGGAAACTTGGGTGAGCATCCAAGATGTCTAACCATTGAGCCACAGTGCCCATCACATTTCTCACAGTATAATATACAAACACTTTTTCCTGTTGAAAACAGCTGAAAATCTCAGTAGCATTGACCAGTTTCAGAGGTCACACTATCTTCCATTAGGGGTTTTTGTGTGTGTGGTGTTTTGGTTTTTTTTTTGTTTGTTTTAATGGGAGGTGAACGAGGAAGAAGAAGTTTGTTTGTTTGGGTTTTTTTGTCTTGTTTTGTTGTTTCTTTTATTTACAGATAAAATGTTGCATGAATTGACGATTGAATATTTACAAACTAAGCTTATTGTGATCTGGTGAATAAACAACTGTGACAATCTGTTACTATCAATATTTTTTAGTCATATGTTTATTTCATTACTATTGATAGTATGACCTGTCTCAAGCTGATTAAAGATCCTGACAAAAAGCAAGAATCTGTAGACAAGTGAAAAACATATTTATCAATTTTGCAAGGTAATATTTTGCTTCAAGTTATTGTTATTTTTACTGTTATTGGTCAGTTTCCCCAAGAATAACCCCACCACATTTTCAGATTGGTTTTCGATGTATCCAAAAAAAAAAAAAAAAAAAAGGTCTGTGAAAGCAGCCTTGTCTGTAGAATGTGAATGAGTATGTGTGAATATCAGCGTGTGTGGAGAGAGAAGGTGACTGATGCTATGATACAACTGTTTCCAGTGTGCAGATAGATTTGTTTGAATCAGTTGCAGTGTTTTTTGGGGTTTTGTTGGTTTGTTTGTTTGTTTCCTTGTTTGTCTGTTTTGCTGCTGCTTTTTGAGAGGATGTTGATTTCAATATTTATCCTAAACATAACCCCACACACACATACACTACAGACACATACACTACTGTAGCAGATTCATCGACAAGTGGATGTTGGCTACCCATCCAGAGGAAGAAGAAGAAGACACACATGATGCACATACATGCATACACACGCACGCTCACACACATACATACACATACACACACACATGCATATATATATCACAGTTAGCATCTTAATGGATTTATTACTGTATAATTTTAGAAGCAGAAAAGAAAAAAACAAAAGCTAGCCATCAAAAGACATTTCTGTATTATGACTTTGCTCACCAGCCTTCCAAGCTCTGTCTCTCTGCAGAGTATCTTGATCTGAGAGATCTGGATGTGATATGAAAAGAATCATTTAAACTTCCTTAAAATTTCTGTGTCCAACAGTGTTTTTCTTGATCATTATTCTTTTTTGAACAAAGGGGGGAAAAAACATCATTGCACAGCTCAAATCAAGTGTGCTGGCATATACCTTGACATTCTTTAAATGATTTTTGAATAGTATATATGTTATTAATTTGTTTGTTTTCTTATTTGTTATTTATTAAATACTACTAAAATAAACATTTTCAATGATGTGTGTTATGTATGGCAGATAATGGATGCTTGGATGAACACTAATGACAGTTTTGATCTTGTGTGCTAGGTGAGAGATGGAGAGAGACAAGACTGAAGACACAACCAGATAAGCACTGGTGTGGATTGTTTGGGGGGAGGGAGGGGAGGGGGGGTTGTTTTTTCACGTCTTTTTACATCAAGGCCCTGCCCTGAACTTGTTCTTCAGAAAACAGTACTAAACAAAGGCATAAGAATGATGTCATAAAATATACAGAAAAGAACATAAAACACACACACACGCACACAGACACCCCAATCCGAATGTTAGAATGATATTGTTGTGTTGAGAAGTGAGGAGAAAAGGAGAGGGGGGAGTAAAGGGGGTGAGACAGAGAGAGATGGGGGTTGCAGTGACAACCTGTGTCATCACCTCGGTGTATCTCTTTACACTACCCTGTCTATCTGCCAGATGTCCAGCTGACACTGTGTGCAACAGCTGTCTGAATTCATTGGATTTTAGAGCCCCATTGAGAGGTCTTTGTCAATTAACCACCATCTGTGGTGGTTGTTTTTTTACGTTCTAAACAGTGTGAATGTGTGTGTTGGGGAGGTGGTGGTGGTGGTGGGAGGGGAGGGGGTCATGCATGTATCCAGAATGGAAGACCACCACTTACTCAAGACTGTTCTGTGGGGTGAACTATCATTGGTCACTACAACAGAAGCACACCCCGCCAAAAGTGTTAACAAAGACACACTGAAGAAGGCCCTCACAGCATGCGAAATCAACCCCCTCAACTGATGGAATACCCAGGCATGCTGACCCAAATGTCTGGTGCCACTATATCTACCCACCTTTGTCAGCACCTATGAAACAAGCCCTCGTGCCAGCCTGGAAGAGAAGTTCACATACACACACACACACAAAAGAGAACCCACCACAGACAACCCTGCAGCCTCTGTGGAGGGATCTGCCGATCTTGAACAGTACTTGTCAGCCACCAGCACGTGTGTACACACAGAGGACGAAAGTGGTCTGATCTTCATATTAAACTTTGATGCAGATGTCTTCCCCAGCATCTCCGATAGTTTTCAATGTGTGTGAGCACTTGACAACACAAAACACCTGCAGTCTGTTTCATTCACTACTTTTTGGGGGGTGTATGTGTGTGTGTGCGTGCGTTTGTTTTTTGTTGTTTTTTTGGGGGGGGTTTTTTGGTGGTGTTCTGGAGTTGACAGAATAAGGGGATTCTCTACCAGAGTAACTTTCATTTATCTGTAGTGATACGGTTGGATGAATATTAAGTATTTCACATCTTATGTATCAGTTGATGTGGAGGTGGATGTACTTACTGGTGTGTTCTTTGTGATGAAAATGTGTCTGGTTCACAGGAAGTTTTTGGATTTTCTTCTTGTGGCCCTGATATGACCATTCCAGTCAGCTTGGCTTAATATACCTATTATCTCTCCTTTTCACTCACTCTTCACAGGCATTCTGGGTATTTTCATGCATCAAAATATTTATTTCAATGGCCAAGACATGCAGTCAGATTTGAACATGATGTACACATTGTGATTATGTATTAAATCATGATGACCTTACATCTCTCAAACAAATAATACATGATATACATATTTCGTGCCAGGTGGGGTGGGGGTGTGGGGAATGAGGGTGACAGGAGTGTGTGTGGGGGGAGGGGGTGGGGGGGGGCGCTGGGGAAGGGGGAGGGGGGGGGATGAAATACAGTGATGAGAGAGACATGTTGATATATGACAATGAGAGAGAGAGTGGCTTTACAAATCACTATTTTATCTTCAATAAGACAAATGGGAAGAAACAAAAATCAGTTTATACACTGCCACACTTATTTACCAACTTTAGACAGAGAAACCAATCATACACATCCAGTCCATATGAGCTTACACATGATCATACAAACAGTATACCAGTATATGATAATACTTTGTTGTAACCACGATATATCTGGTCAGGAAAACCATTATTCGTGGCAGATGTGGCACAATCATAAGTCCTGTATGTACAGCATTTCTGTCAAGGCGGCTAAGTCTGTGAACACTTGCCTTGGATAGTATGAAGATAAGATGGACAAGACAAAGTAACACTGAATGAAAATGACAAAAATTATGGGAGGGGGAAATAAAAAGAAATAAAAAAAATCAAGGACAGCACTACACAAAAAAAAAGTTTTGTTTTTGTTTTTTTTCTTCGCAGTATCTTTCACACAGAACGTTTTGAGAGGTCCCTGGGTGATTTTTGAATCATACCTTTATTTTTACTCCAGCATTTAATTCATAGAACATATTAAGAAACAAGATTTTTATAACTAGATTTAAAAATTTTAAAAAAGAGAAATCAACCAGAAATACTTCTTTTTCTTTCAACCCAGCTTCAGCTCATGTTCATTTGTTTACCAGTTCTGGACAACTGGAGTTATCAAGGGAGCTTATTCATGGATCGACCAACTGGTGGATGTGCACACATTCTCTTTGATCAAAATATAAATAGAATCAAGGCGCATCATGTTTGAAACCAAATCCCCGCAAAAGCACCGACCAGCAAATAAACACTTTTTTTCACACAGGATAAAGTGCACACTATCAGTGAAACTGCAAGGTGAAGGAATGGAAGACATCTACCCTAACAGACAGGAAAAAAAAAACAACTTTTTTCCTTCTCAGAACGCACACGCACACACTGTCTATTGGATGAAAACAGTATGACAAGCAATACCTCAGTTGTCTCACACACTCTCAACGAATGATACGATGATTACCGATCCATAAACCCCTCTCCTAACTGTTTATTTTTATATGTATGCATCCCACCCCCCCTTCTGTCCTGCATAAGTGTTGACTTTATTTTCTTTTATTTTTTTTAAGTGCTTGCATAAAAATACATTTCTCATCATATCGATTTGCTCATCTGTTCTGTGATAAACAGCCTGCCTGACCCATGCATTTTCCTTTCTGACAAATAGTACAGCAACGACCATCTTCCACTTAAACAACAATGATAGTGACTTAACAATGTGTTACGTAGTGTTCAATCAGGCTTCAGTTCTTGAAGTAAAAAAATCAACTGGTAAAATAACGTAGGAATATGTCACTGAAAGTCAAAATGTTTTCTTTTCTTTCTTTTTTAAAGTTGGGTGGGGTTGTTTTGGGGGTTTTTTTCAATGTTTTTTATACTTTTTTTTAATGAGAGGTTGCCTGCTTCATTGCTACCCCACAATAAAAATCAGCTTTTATTTGCACTGCTTCCATTTTAAGTAGCATTACTAAAGCCGCACATAAATGCACACACACACACACACAAATGAAATCAATAAGAAACTGACTTACCTAAAAAAAAAGATTAATGGATGGGATGCATATTTCACGATTAACCACTCCGCTGTTTATATCACATATTCACAAACAATCTAACCGCAATGGAAACAAACGTGCACCAAGCTAAATCAAGGTGACCGCTAACTCAACCTAAATCTGCCCTGAAAAAGTGGTGCAGTTAAATATAAACATTGCTGGACAAGACGGCCATTTATTTTTTCCCATTAAAAAAAAATACAAACACCAAGTAAATTAGCAGAGACAAGAGAGTGATACTCACCAGGAAAGAATACAGAAAGTGAACTGAGATCAGTGCCAAGGCAGTACACAGAAATCATAGTTATCGTCCTGTAAAACCTCAATATATCGGCACAATTCATCAACAAGTTTCCAAGCTTACCAGTGTTTTACGTACAAGTATAAAAAATAATCCTTCAGTACTACTTTGGCAGTAAAATAAAAAACAAACAAATCTTTCTACAGTTGTAACAACAATTTACCAACCATAAAACCTGTTATGAATGTTTTTTTCTCCACTATTATCTTTCACACAGCCAGGTGTCTACGTTAAGTGTAATACTTCCATTTACCTGAATCCACACACAAAAACTTTTTTTTCCAACTGAACCTCCAAGACGCCCACTTGAGCAATGCAAGGTAATGTGTGTGCTGAAAACTGGTGGGCGTTTCGTTCACTCTGGTGCAAGGACTTTGTCCAGTCTGTGTCGAATAATCTGAAACATTACTCTTAAGCAGGTGCTGAACTGCATAGAAAGACGGTTTCAGTTTTTCAAGGCGGTGTCACAGCATTCAGACAAAATGTATATATATATATATGCTACACCACATCTGCTTGGCAGATGCCTGACCACCAGCGTAACTTAACTCACTCGCTGCCATTGTCCGCATATGCGGACATCGTCGGAGAAAGCGTTGGATGCCAATGTCCGCATATGCGGACATGGATTTTAAAAAGTCGTGCTGTCGGAGTGACGCGTCGGATGCGAAAATCAAAAGCAGATGTGATATCTTACGTCACCTCTGGTCAGCTTTTCATTCACACACGCTGCATGTGTGTCGCGATAAGCTCAACCGCAGTTGATAACAAAGCGTGCCCCCTGTCAGCTTTGTAAGTTGTTTGACAAGATGGCGTCACGGCGAAGTGTTCGACACGGTTGGAGAGGTGAAATGTTACTCAACGTCGGAAATGATCCAAACTGAAGGCTCTGATGTCGAAGGAGATAATGTTGATTCTTCGGACAGTTAATTTGAACCAGATCCCGATGAACTAGAAACAGATTCGGCCGCTGAAGAGAGTGTTTACAATGGAGAGGAAAGTGAGGAACATGTGCCAGCAGATGAGACAGACACAGACGACGAAACCACTGAGGAAATGGACGATTTTGCAAGTGTTTTCATCAGTGATTGGACTGACAATTTTTCCTTTTTCCCTCTTGCACATCCCTTCACTGGCATACCAGGTTTGTCAACTGACTGGCCAGTCAACACCCAGCCGGTTGAGTTTTTTTCTTTGTTCTTTGATTTTCATTATGTAGAGACAATATTTATTTTTGTATGAGTGAATTTCAACTTTCTTCACCACCTGTTCATACTTCATTGCATGCACTAGGTCTTCAGTTCCTCAAACAGTGTTAGAATGTGATGTGGAACATGTTGGTGTACCTTTCTGATGGGTGCAAAAATGCTAAAAAATACACTAAATATGGATACCGCGATCAACATCAAGATGGTGAGTAAATACTTTGATTTTTTGCACACAGATGGAACAACATTCCTTGCATACATATACTAAATATCAATTGTCTGGGTGTTTATTTAGTTTTTTTTACAATTTTTTCCCCATCCTATACAAACCCTGGGTTTTCAGGGATTGGCAAGGGCAAAAACTCTTGGCATGGAGTGAGTTAACGCACTTCATCAGGCCTCCAGTTCATGCATATTTGTGCACCCATCTGAGTGGATTTCTTTTACAGAATTTTGCCAGAGGACGAAACATATTGCCACGGGGTCTTTTACAGTGTGCACTGTACACAGGACCTTGGTCTATTGTCTCATCTGAAGGACTGGATGCTCAGTTTGATTTTCCAGTCACACTTTGGAGAAAGGGCAAGACAGGGATTTGAACCCACACCCTAACATAGTACTGGCAAATAAGCACCTTAACCATCCTGCCTCCTTCCTCGGAAAGATATACTTGGAAAGGAAAAAATAAAAGGGCTACAATCGATAAGCTGCATCAAATAGTCAACTGGAAACCAGTCTTTGAACACTGCAATTGTGCAAACACTTCTCATAAACGTGACAGTGACTTTTTATACTTGGAACAGTTTTAATGGTTCTGCCCAATCCTTAATATTCTTTTTTTTACAATTGGAAAATGCTTTCTTTAACTGTTGAGTCTGAAATGGGTGTTCTGTGGTAAAGTTCACATACATACAAAAACAAACCCTGTGGCAAAAATCAGCAAATAGAAGAGGAAGGGATGTCTGGATATTATCGCACATGATCCACCAAAATATAATGTATATCCCCCATGGGGTGTGGAACTACATCATATCTGGCAAGCCATAAACTATCACAGTGTTCTTGTCAAGCATGCAAATAATAAAACAAAGAACAATAATTAACACACTCACAAGTAAGCACAAATACAAGATTGTAACAAAACAGCAAGACCAAAAAAAAAAAAAAAAATGTACACCATACTTGGCATTAAACACATTTCTCATCAACCTGTTTTGTTTTTTTCTGTTAGCTGGCCTGAAGTTTCTTAAGAATCCGACATAGTTGTATTGCATTCTTCACTGTGAGTTAAAAAGCAAGAAACAAAGTATTATTGCTTATATCGTGGACAAACCTACAGCAATATTAAACATAAAGCATATGAAAGTGACCAACATGCACGCACACGCACACACACACACACACACACCACTGCAGCAAATACTATTTGAACCAAACCCATTGCACTTAATTCTTCTGTTAAAAAAAAAAAAAAAAGAAATCCATTTAACAGTCTATATCCCCGAAGAGCGTGCATATATGCGCACAGGTAATCAAAATAATAAACACACGTGTGTGCATAGACACTTCACTTCAGGTGGGTTTATTTGTTGTTGTTGTTTTCTCGAATGACAACATAAAATATGGTGGTAAGCCAAGATAAAGAGGAGTAACAGTTGAAAAACAAAAAAACAAAAAAATTCCAGTCTTCAACCTATCCCAACTTCTTATTCTTCTACCTTTTCCCCCCCTCGCTATTTCAGTTCTGAGTAAATGCACACTGACTCCACACACAAGCAATCTTAAAATGAACGACACACTCTTTGCACAACACACAAGGAACTCTGGTCTAGGAGCTCCTGATCATTATACGTTTGCAAACTTTACAACATGCTTTCAGTCACTGGCCACGACAGAAATGAGAAGAGCAAGGGGTGTGTGTCAGGATAAGCAGGGGTGAGGTAAAATACTCTTTCTCTCAAACACACACACACACACACTGATATGTCCCACTCCCAGCCAGCAGCTAGACTTACAGAAGATGTTTGCAGAGTATCACTTAACACAATATCAAACATTTGGTGACCATAAAGGAACACCCTTTTCAGAGATATTTTACAAAGACAATTTTTAAGTAATTTCCATCCAAAATTTTCAATCAAGTAAAATTTCATTTTTCTTAGCTAAAAACTGTAGTCAGTGTGCAAAGTGAAATAAAAGAAAACAAAAAGAAAACAAAAAACTTCCCGCAACCGTGTGTATGAAGGAAAGGGGGAGAACAAGGGAGACAATATAAAGAACTATTTCATGTACACATTCTCACACCCATACACATGTACATTTTGCATGCAAACACATAAACACACACACACACACACATCATACACAAAATATCCTCCAGCAAATGTGAATATTCCAGTCTCCAAAACATTCAATTCTTTCTAAAAAAAAATATATAAATTCCAGGTATTTCTTCTTTCATTGCTTGCACAAACTGCTATTGTTGATCAACACAATGGCAAAAATGAAAGAAAACATTTTTGGTTCCTTTTTTCCCCCCCTCACAGTTATGGTCCCATGTATTAGCCAGCTTCGGTGACTAAAAACGAACACTTAGTGTAGCAGTACACAAGCAAATGTGTGCGTGAGTGTGTCTATGTGTGTTATGTAAGAGCACCTATGTGAGGGGTCTTAAACTAAGTGTGTGCATTTATGTGTTGATGTGTGTTTCACTGCTCCTAACAGCAATATATGAGCAGTTGAAATCTGTCTCTACCTTACCCGTTTTCCTCAGTTTGCAGAAACAAGTTTTGTGGTTGTTGTTTTTTTTGTTTGTTTGTTTTTTGGTGTGGTTTTTTTTGTTTTTTGTTGTTGTTATTTTCTATTTTATATAACCATACTTTGTTTTTCTTTTTCCTTCTTTTTTTTTTTAAATACAAAATCATACAACAAGCATTTTGTTGCAGTGCAGCCCCTCTCCCATCTGTCCAAACCCACCACCTTTATTTTATCTAATTCAATTTTAAATGAACCATGAAAGAAAAAACAAAATATCAAATGGTACTATCTATAAAAAAAAAAAAAAAAGGGCCAAGAAGTATATTCAGCCCACAGTGATATTTTCTTTTCTTTTTTGGCACTGAACTTATCTGTGATCCATTCTGACACATTCCACTAGAAAGAAATTACTGGCAAAGTACTACACACAGATCACTGGCTCAATACAGAAACTACTGGCAAAGTACTACAAACAGATCACTGCTCAATACTACACACTGAACTCTGTGTGCGTGCATGCACACATGTACTTTAAAACACACATATCTGAAACAATACCTAAGATAACATGCATGAATGCAACCCCCCCCCCCTCCCCCCAACCCCCCTCCACTTCCAGACACACACACACTCACAGATGTGACAAACATGAATCAATTTCTCACATGATGAAAAAAAAAACCCAAACAAACAAACAAACAAAAAAAGGCCACCCCACGAAAGACTCTCATCCCCAAACCATTAGATCGACTTCAGCACCAGCAGTAGTATCATGAGATGCGATGAAACAAGAGAATCGACAACAACCAGAACCAGTCTGTAAAGCATGTCACCGCCAGCCACATTCAGAGACCTCACAAATATCATCAACCTAACAACATTCTAAAACCATTTCACTGCCTGCTAATAATATCATAGGTAAAAGTTCATGGTCTGATAGCTGTTTTACAACTATCGGGGGCAATGAATTCATATCCAGTGTCCAGGGTCATATCCAGTGTCCAGGGCTTGGTATAGGGAAGGCTTTTCAATGCCGAAAAGGTTCCTCAAACCCTGATCACTGCTGTACACTGATCCCAAGTCCAACACTTTACCCATTCTGCCACAGTGCCTCTCCAGCTAATAATTTACAGCGATTTAACTCCTGCCGTCATCTCTGTACAGCAATGATTTTTTTTTTTTTTTTTAAACAGAAAGAGACTGAAGTCTCTCACCATAAGAAACGCTGTTTGCTGTTTTCTAAGTATTCTCACTAAGATGTGATAATTTTTCAGTGCATCTTGTTTCCACCATACCAGTCCCACCCCCAATAAAAATAACAACTTTATAAAAAAAAATTAAAAATTTAAAGTACACAAATAAACTTTTTTTTTTATAAAAAAAACAGTATTTCTGATTTTGAATTTTCTGTTCTCTAGTAGACTTTTAAAATGCAGTGCTGGTGAACCAAAGTCTGCGTCAGTGACACAGAGCCTGTACTATGCCCCTTGCTGTCACATACACACAGTCAGTTTGGTGGATTCACACATTCACTTCTTTTTTCTATCCCGAAAGCAACAACTTACTGTTCAAAACACTGGCTCAGAACAGATCAGAAACTGGCTTCCCTGACATATACACGTATGAAATCTCAACGATTTTCCAGAACAACTGTTCCATGGTTATTGATTATCATATACATACACTGACTTTTGCTTCGTGTGAACTTGCATCCCTTCTAGATTATCAATGGAATATCAATAGTCAACACCTTGCAGTCGTTCTCCCACACAGCCCACCTCACTCGCTCAGTCATTCTCCGTGTCCAGCCTGAATCAGCAGTCAGTGCAGACTTCAGAGTGTTTACCAAAATGAAAAGCTGTTATCAAAGCTTGATCTAAAATTTGCAGCATTTCGTCATTCTCCTTTTTCTTCCCTTCGCCCTCCCTCCCTCCCTCCCCTGCCACTGGTTGAAAGTGTCCATGTTTTTCTCATTTGGAAGATGAAATCATAAACATTAAAAGCTCAGGGTGAACTACACTTACAATGTTGATAAATATATATATATAATAATAATCTCCATTCTCAGTGTCCCACACTCAAATGTAATGCTCAGCATGACACGTCAAGGCTCAGACCAAAAAAAAAACAAAAAACAACCACAAACAAAAACAACAAAGTAAAATATTTTAAAAGTTTCGATAAAAAAAAAGAATTAAAAAAAAAGAAGAGATCACATATGATGTACCCTCACCCCAAAACACAGCTCTCTTGTCTTCCCAGTGTGATCCAAATCATAAGGATGAGGGCTGGCTTTCAGTTCTGCCAAACATCCTGTTCAAATCAACACATGACTTGGCATGACGGTGTGGGGAAAGATCCCTAATGCAGTGCTGAAGACACGCAGTTTGAAGAAGTGATGTTTGAACACACCTGCACTCACTGTTGAACGTCTGAGGATCTGTAACGCACACAGTCCATTCACTTCATGTTACACACACGGCTACACATGACGAAGGGGGATCAAGTGGTGACAAAAATCATCCTCCAATGGCGGTATGAGGTGATGCCAATACGTTTAACACACTCGCTTCAAAACTAACCTCTGGCTAGCATGTGTCTTGATTGTGCAAAAGGATATCGTCCACAATGAACAACTGTGAACAGCTCTCTCACCCACAAGTTTGTTTTTTTTTCCTTCCCCCCCACACCCATCCTCCCCACTAGCTACACACAACGACCAACCGACCGCAGTACTCTTCCTATCCAATCAGAAAGAAAACATGATCTTCAAGCAACTCATTATTCACAATATCAATGCACCATTCTTTACATCACACACACACACACACACACACACACAAGACCGAGTCAGCAGAAGCTCTCCACACAGTAGAGGTCCCGGCCCTGTCTCAAGTCTTAATTTCCTCCAGTCATAAACAAACCAAAAAAACAAAACAAAGAAACCTTGACACTGCTGGAAACACCAGCAAAATGGAACACATGTCTGAGTTTCCATGAGAGAAGACTGAAAGCTATTTATCGGGGGTGGGAGGTTGAAGTTGTGCTTCTTTCTGGCAAAAAAAAAAAAAAAAAAGCCAAACACACAGAAGCCAACCCTGCTCAACAAGTCTCAATTCATTCAAACACCAACGATGAAGATCATTGTCAGGGTAAGACTTCAAACAAGTTGACATCACCAAACTGCATTTCAAATGTCAGCTTCCTAATAAACACTTAGGGTGGGGAGTGGGGGGGAGGGGAAGTGGGGTTGTGGGCTGTGGCCTGTCGCTTGTTACAGCTCAGAATGAACTGTTGTTGCTTGACACCGACACAAACACTTCACGCTCCACTGCCCTGAAGTTTTTGGTCCTCTCACCACACATGTGTAGTTTGTACCAACTCCCACCACTTAAACTCCAGTTCCTTAATTAATTAAGCTCCCACCGCTAGCTTCCTCGCCACCATACCTGAGAACAGTTTCAAAGAGGTGTCAGAGTGTTTGCGGACTGATCCATATGCACTACACCACATCTGCCTTAAAAAAAATTAAATTAAATTAAAAAAATTGTTAAAGATAATAATACTAACACACAGAATAGAAATCCAGCCCTGCCGTTTCACACTCCACACCACTTGCCACTGTCATCATGACATGACGCAGTTGCTGCTTCACAAAAACAAAAAAACAAAACAAAAATCACCACAGAACAAGAAATCCAGCCCTGCTCGTATCACACACCACACCACACCACACCACCGCCTGCCGCCAGCCATCATCACGACACCGTGCAATCACTGCTCTTCTCGTCTTTGGAAGGCTCAGACTCTGTAGCGCCGGAATCTGAGTCGGAGTGGATGGACTGCACTGTGGGGGACAGGTTGCCCTCCTCCACGGAAGGAGGGCCTGAGGAGGGTGAGGAGGCCCCCACGTCCAGCTTGAGGGAGGGTGGGGTCTGCTCCACCAGCTTCGCCAGCACGCTGATCTGCCCCTTGATGGTGCGCAGGAACGGCTTATAGCCCATGCTGGGGGAGAACAGAGAACACGCTCATTCAATAACAATGACAATGATAATAATCATCATCATCATCACAGGGCGCAATAGCCAAGTGGTTAAAGCATTGGACTTTCAATCTTAGGTTCCTGGGTTTGAATCTCTATAACGGCACCTGGAGGGTAAAGGGTGGAGATTTTTTTCCGATCTCCCAGGTCATCATATGTGCAGACCTGCTAGTGCCTGAACACCCTTCATATGTATACGCAAGCAGAATATCGAATACACACGTTAAAGATCCTGTAATCCATGTCAGCATTCAGTGGGTTATGGAAACAAGAACTCACCCTGCATGCACGCCCCAAAAACAGTGTGTGGCTGCTTAAATGGCGGGGAAACAAATGGTCATACACTTAAAAGCCTGCTTGTGTACATACGAGTGAATGTGGGAGTTGCAGCCCACACACGATGAAGAAGAAACAAGATAATCATCATCATGGAACATTTGCAGAGATGCCAACCCCTGTCATGTGTTTGTAGAAACAATCAGGAAATTTGGCTGATACATACTGAATTTGGTAGGAACAACTCTGACTCCGAGCCACATCAACAGATGTTACATTTCATCTACAGGGCATACAAACACTTGGGCCTACCTGCAACAAGGTGTAACTGCTACGATTAAGCTGACTGGTCCACTCAATGCTGTTTCTAAGTAAACAGGCACACAATTAGCTCAGCATCATCATGTGAGACCAAGGTTAGTAGTGACTGCCCTGGCCTCGTGATCGATAGGTCTAGAGCATCTGAGTAATGTTACGACAGGAAAGTATGTGACCATGAACTCGGAACAATTTTGACGTTGGTATAACGCTGGAACAAACTGTGATAAAGCATAATAAAATACGGCGAAGTTGTAACAATTGGCATCTATGTATTTGTAACGATTCACAGCACATGCTGGGGGTGGGGCTAGGGGGAAAAGGGGGAGGTGGGGGGGAAGGGTAGCAGAAGAATGGAAGTGCATACAAAGTGAATAAAAGAATAACAACAACAATCATAGTATATTTGTAACAGCTTGTAGCCCATGCTGTCGGAGGAGGGGAGGGGAGGAGAAACAGTAAGCATGCTCACACTCAATGAACTAATAACAGTAATAATATAAATAATGATAATACATTTATATAACACCTTGCAGCCCATGCTAGGAGCCAGTGGTGGGTGGGGTGGGGGAGAAAAACAGTGAACAAAAGTTAAATTATTGTGATTGTTGTAATTATCATCATCATTATTATCATCACTGATACTTAAATAGTGCTATTCCTTCTCCCCCCCCCCCCCCCCCCATTACAGTCCCTAACCAACCCTCCTCCCTCACTCTCCCCAAACACCCCATCCCTCCTCCAACCCCTTCTCCACTCTCTCATGTAGAGCTGGCTGCAGCCACATCACCCTACCACCCATCATCCCCCTCCCTCACACATTCCCCCCTCCACACTCCAACACCCCCTGCCCCAACACTCACTCACCACTCCGTGTCCGCCAACACAGCTCCAGGTAAGACATCCCCCCCCCACCCCCCACCCCCACACTCATGCAGAGCGAGTGTCGGCCACCTCATTACCATCCCCAACCATCCCTCACACACTCTAACACCCTCTGCCCCCCGCCCCCTCCTCGCTCCCAGCTCAATGTCAGCCCATACAGCTCCAGGTAAGACAGCTCCCTCATGCAGAGTTAGTAGCGGCGACATTTCCACACCGTACCATCCCTCTTACTCCTCCATCCCCTCCACCACCTTCACTCCCTCCCCCTCCGCTTACACCTCCCCCCCCCCACCCTCCCTTCACACTCACCACTCAGTGTCTGCCCACAGCTCCAGGTAGGACAGCCCCTCCCTCATGCGGGCGACCATGTCGAGGGGCGTGTCAGTCATGCTGGCCGTGTTGACGGTGCGCACCACAGCCAGGGAGTCCCGCAGCACCACGGCCACGATCAGCGCCCACTCCAGGCACCCCGCCTCCAGCATGATCTGAAGCAGGTAGCTGGGAGGGAGGGGAGAGAGGGGGGGATACCGTCAGTATCGTCCTATGCACGATAGTCAGCCGCGTGTCCAACCAAGGACAAAGGTGGCAAAAATGGTTTAAGATGCTCAGCTGCCAATATTGAGAGTCCGTGGAGGTGAGGGTTTGAATCCCACTCACACCCTTTCTCCCAAGTTTGACTGGAAAATCAAACTGAGCGTCTAGTCATTCCGATGAGATGATATAAAACAAAGTCCCGTGTGCAGCACGCACTTGGCGCACTGAAAAAGAACTGGAACCAACTATGACCACCAGAACAGCAAGAAGAGGCAACTGCTGTGCCAACTGTCTGGGGGCTAGAATTTGATTATCATGGAGAATGTCATGCCCAAGTTACATCCCCACTCTCTCGGCCAAGAGGGTTTTAGAACAGTCGGCATTGGAATGGTTCCAAAAAAGCCAAGAAAACCCCCTGGCCCCCATCCCCCACCCACCCACCGGGGCTGCAGCACTAAGAGCCAGTGCAATCTTGTCATAGTCCTTCACAAAAGACAAAGCTGTAAATGTCTTCCCATAGTAATGGAAAAACCATTGCTCATACAGCTCTCAGTTTGCTGTTGGATCTTCCTTTTCACACTGGGCAATCTTACCTGAACTCCTTCGCCACCATAGGTGACTCTGGTCGACTAGACAGCTCAGGTGACTAGAGTCAACATTGAGGGATTATGTTAAAAGGACTGGGTTGTTGTTGTTTTTTAACATTGTAACAAAGTCTGACAGTAGCAGCCAACTTTTCATCATGATAGGAAACTGACAAACCTACCCACCTTGACTGAGTTTGAAGTGAGCAAGTCCACTGTGCAGTTACAACACAAACCAAATCATGTGACTGAGACTGTCGAGTGAAAGAGCGAAAGATGAAATTCCATAAAAAAATTAAAAAATTTAAAAAAATAAATAACCTGCTGCAAAATTAGCAAAACGTGAACACAGACCCAAATTTTGCACACAAAAAAAACCTTTGCTGCAACACTTTTCTTTTGCTTAAAAACTGCACCTACAGTTGCCCCCAAAAATTATCAAGAGTTGTGTCCCTTCCTACTTGTTTAAACTTTGTTGAAAGTTTGAAAAACCAGTCAAATCAGTCTGGGATTCAATGCCCAAATACCGTATGTGTGTTTGGTAAAATGAATAAACATAAATTTCAAAAGAGTATAAATGCTGGGGATTGATAATATTCAAGGAAATGTGTGGAGTGACAGCTGATGACAGTGATCGGCAAAACAGTAAGGTCATACCTTTAACACCCTCTCCAGTGTCAATAATTACAAACAGATGAACGAAATTAACACTTAACAGAACGAACCCCTGGGTTTCATGGCAAAGAAATTCACTGGAACACTAACAAACTTATTATAAAATTAAACTCAAACAGTGGTGAACAGCATGGATAACTGGTGGATAACAATGATTCTGTTTGATGAACACTCATCCCTTCATGCATCAGTATCAACCACCCATCCACTCATGCATTAATATCCATCTTCTCACCCCCCCGCCCCACCCCCTACCCTCCACAAACACACCCACATCCACACCATCCCTTCTTCCTCTTCTCCCCTCCCTACCCACACACTCACTTCAGCTCCAGCTGGGACTGCTGAGGACCTCTGTTGGCCACCTCCTGCGATATGACCTCCAGGTCATGGACGATCTGCAGGTCATTGCCGAGGCTGGCATCGTTGATCAGTTCATAGTCGCCTAGCAACGAACTGCAGTCCGACACCTCCACAGTGGCTACACTGCTCTCCTCCGCTGTGAGGGTATGGCCGAATGTAATGAGGATGGGGAAAAACAATGGTGGTGATGATGATGATGATGATGACCAGAGTGATAATAATGTTTGTACATATACTGAAGATATACTGCTCCTGTTAAATGAACTATCTTGTAACCTATCTGTAATGTGTATGTTGTTGTCGTTTTTGTGTGTGTGTGTGTGTGTGTGTGTGTGTGCTTAAATGCTTAGAAAAAACCCTAACAAAGAGTTGTACATGTCCACGAGTCTATGACAACATTTAAGTTGATACTATTAACATAAGAAAATATGCACCAACATTAGAAGTTGATACTCTTAACATAAGAAAATTATGCACCAACATTTAAGTTGATACTCTTAACACAACAAATTATGCATATGTCATTGTGTGTTGGTGTTGATTTTTGTTGTTGTTTTTTTCTATCCACCGTATTTGTTTCTGTTCTCTGTATAATGAAATAACTGAATAAAAATATCATTGAAAAAAATAATAATAACATCAATGATGATGATGATGATGATGATGATGAGCATATTACAAGTACAACTACTAAAAAAAAAAAGTGTAATGATGATGATGATGATGATGATGATAATGAGTACATTGGTACTATTACTGCTGCTATCATACATAAAAAAACAACAACCAAAGGGTACCAGAAATCCTCCCTCCATCAATATCAACTAAGCACAAAATAAAGACCAAAACAACTGAACAAACTGTCTCTGATCCCTTCTAAGGACACACCCTATTCCTCTTCCCCTCACACTGTAAACAAAAAAGTAAAATAAAGTGTTTTTTTGTTTTGTTTTTTAACTCATTCAATTCCAGGTGTGAGTTAATTCGTACCATGATTACTTCCCCTGTGGACCAGATACGAGCATTCTGGTACCAACACACTATTCTAATTTCATACATTCTTGCTTGGTACAGTTGGCATTCTAAACCATACTATCTATGGACTCCGGACGCTTGAAAACGAAGTTTTGTTCGACCGTTTAAATGAACAATTCTCCATCGATTTTCGCCGCTGTTTTAGTGACACCCCAGGTTTTTTCTGCAGTTGTTTCATGTAGTGCTGGTCCCAGGGGGAGTTATAACAGACATGTGGCTGTGGGGCAGATCAATTCAGTTCAGTTCAGTTACTCAAGGAGGCATCACTGCATTCGGACAAATCCATATAAAACGCTACACCACATCTGCCAAGCAGCTGCCTGCCCAGCAGGGGAATCCAACGTTTATAGTTTCCGGGAGCATGAAAATGAAGCTTTGTTCGACCGATTAAACTAGAGATCAAGGGCAGAATGAGTTAAACCAACAAACAAACAAACAAAAAAGCAAAACAGGATCCCACCCCTCTCATGAAAATGAAGCTTTGTTCGACCGATTAAACCAGAGAGATGTGGAGTAGAACGAGTTAAATCAACAACACACATGAAAAAAAGCAAAACAGACACACACACCCCCCACCCCACCCACCCCACTAGCCCCCCCTCTACCGGTCCATGACTTACTCCTGTTGAGCTGCGGCTTCAGCATGACGTCATCACTGGTGGAGGCAGATAACACAGTGTCCGACAGCTGGTGCCTCAGAGTACCCACAGCATTCAGCATCCCCGCACCTCCTTCCGCTCCCCCTCCCTTGTTGCGCGACGTCAGCGTGGCGGCGTCCAACGTGCCCACTTCCTCCCCGTCCCTGTCGCCATCATCACCCATCGTCGGGGACAGCAGATCATCGTCCATGAGCGAAGCAGAGCTGATGCTTGAGCTGGAGGCTGTGGATTGGAGAGAGAGCGAGAGATAGGAAGAGATAGTGGTGAATATTAAGGGCTGGGGACAGAGAGAGAGAGAGAGAGAGAAGGAGAGAGACAGGGAGAGAGATAGAGAGGTAGAGAGGAAGAAACAGAGAGATAGTGGTAGAGAGAGAGAGGAGAGAGATGGGGAGAGAGACAGTGAGATAATGATGGGGGAAAAAGAGAGAGAGGTAGAGAGGGAGTGTGTGAGAGAGTGAAACAGAGAGAGAGACGGACAGAGACTGGTGAATATAGGGGCCAGAGATGGGAGAGAGAGAGTATGGACACACACAAACACACTCTCTCTCTCAAACACACACACAAGCCCCCCCCACCCCCCACCCCCCCCAAACAAACGCACCAATCCCTCACTGCACAAACCTGTCTTGTGTTTCATCTGCTGGAAGGCGGCCGGGGACAAGATGGGCAGAGGCCACTGGAACTGCTGGTGGAGGTCCTTCAGGGCCACCACAAAGTCCTCCACCTTGGCCGACCGCACCCTGCCCATCCACATCACACCACCATCACACCCACATCACGTCATGTCACTATCACTAAGCACACCCTTGTTCTTGTTCTTGTTGCTCATAGTCCAGCCAACCGCAAAGGGCCATATCAGGACAGTCAAACCATATAAATGCTCAACACAAATCTGTCACATCTACAAAAAACCACAAAAACAAACACAGAAAAGACAGTTCATGACACAGTATCCCAACCATTTAGCTCCTTATGGCAAATAAGACTTGGCCATGCTGAGGACGCCAGCCATTCCACTTGATTTATCATCCCCAGATTACTAAAAATCGTTAAAAAAGGGGAAAAAAAACAACAATACTCCAAAGCCAAACAAAAAATATATACAAAGGCCATATAGGCAAATAACACTGCAGAATGGGCAACTAGTGCCCATCCCAGTGCTTACATCTTGCTACCTAATCGCCATAGCAAAACAGCACAAACAGTACATCATACACTGCGGAAAAGAGAGAAAAAGTGTCAAGGCTTGCTTGAAAAAAAAAAAAAAAGAAAGAATGGACTGGGAAGGCAGAAAAAGGAGACAACAGTGAAGGAAGAAAAAAGGCAGAAACAAAGAGAGTGACAGAAAAGAGGAAATTTCTAGCACAAAAGTTCCAGAAGGCAGGGATGCGATTCATACTGAAAGACCCCCAGCATCCCCACGGGGGCAGCCACACCCTCAGCCGCAGATATTTTCTCCCCCTCCACTAGACCTTGAGTGGTGGTCTGGACGCTAGTCATTCGGATGAGACGATAAACCGAGGTCCCGTGTGCAGCATGCACTTAGCGCACGTAAAAGAACCCACGGCAACAAAAGGGTTGTTCCTGGCAAAATTCTGTAGAAAAATCCACTTCGACAGGAAAAACAAATAAAACTGCACGCAGGAAAAATGCACAAAAATGGGTGGCGCTGTAGTGTAGCGACACGCTCGCCCTGGGGACAGCAATCCAAATTTCACACAGAGAAATCTGTTGTGATAAAAAGGAATACAAATACAAATACATCACACAACAAGCACACCACCATCACCTCATGTCACTATCATCATTCTGGATCCTGCAAACCACTCACATAGCCCACAGGATACAAGGTGAAACAGGGTGTGTAAAACGGATCGCTACTGATTTCATTCCAGTAATAAGATAAGCAAATATACATGCTTTTTCTTTTCCCCCCATCCAGCCTCAAGCTATGGAGAAAAAAAAAAAAGGTGAGGGGTAGGGGAGGGTTTAGGGGGCATATCAAAAGACCAGGTAGACAACAAGCCTCTGATAAGACTGCCAGGGTCCCAGGTTTGAAACTCAAATGCACACACCCACACATGCATGCAAACATGCATGAGAGCAACACACACACACACACACACACACATCACACACTCATACAACTTAAGTATTCAATGAGTTGGGGTTAGGAAGAAAGATCCGAAAACTTTTCCTGTCTGTTCTTCTGATCATTTATTTGCCTAAACACATAAATCACACACACACACACACACACACACACACACACACACACACACACGCACATACACCATTCTCTCCCTTCTTCAATCTCTCTTCTCTTCCCACAACTCATTCCACCACCCCTACCTACCTCATTTCCACTTTCCCCCACCACCAAAACCTTCTGAAATAAATATTCTTAATTCAATTTCAGTGTCACACAGACTGAAGGAGATACTGGAGAACAGCATTTTCAACATCACTGCAACTGACCTTTTAACCCTTTCACTGCCAAACTTGCAGTCATGCACAAGCTAGGAAGAGGACCCGTGTCACTGAAAGGTGACCAGATCATGGGTCTGTTGTCCATGAACCTACTGCCCTTGATGTTCCCTGGTAGGATAGGCCATATTTTCTACACATCATGGGGGGAATCACCAGCTTTTCTTAGACACCAGCTTTTCTGTGTTTATGGCATGAGGGAATTTGCACTCTAAGTTGACTGGCGGTGAAAGGGTTACACTCTGTTTCAGATTCTTTCTGACTGGTTTCAGGAAGAAGTGACAGGCTTTCAGATTGAGCAAACAACAAAGAGTGGCAATTCTCTCCACGGACACAGTACACAACTTCAAGTCAATGCTGCTTATGCTACCAATTCAGCTAGCACACAGGCAAATAAATAAAAGGGGCATTGGAACAAACCCACACAATTTCTCAAGGTATTCAGCCTTGAAATGGCCTCTTTGTGACAGGATGAACTGGAAGGAAGAACGATCTGATCTGATTTGACCCAGACCTTCTCAAACAACAACAACATTAGTGAAGTGCTGGCCTAGTGTTAACGCAACCGCCTAGGGAGAAAGAGAATCTAGTTTGAATCACACCGGCAGTCGCCAGTATTTTCTCCCCCTCCACTAGACCTTGAGTAGTGGTCTGGACACTAGTCATTCAGATGAGATGATAAACCGAGGTCCCACGTGCAGCACACATTTTGCGCACGTAAAAGAACCCACGGCAGCAAAAGGGTTGTCCCTGGCAAAATTCTGTAGAAAAATCTACTTCGATAAGAAAACAAATAAAACTGCTGGCAGACAAAAAATACAAAAAAAATGGGTGGTGCTGTCTGTGTAGTGACACGCTCTCCCTGGGGGAGAGCAGCCCGAATCTCACACAGAGAAATCTGTTTGTGACAAAAAGAGTAATACAAATAGAAATATGCAAACAGAAACACAACAACAACAACAGATCTCTCCAGTTTTCCCCTACCTTTCCCGTTTGAGCCAGGACACAAGGTGGAAGTCATCCATGTTGGCAGCGAAGGAGCCCAGCGTCCACAGCTGATTGGTGGACAGCAGCTTGCGGGCGTGGCGGCTGAGGATCATGTCGATGTACACCTCCTCCGCCGTGGGCTCTGCCACCTGCTTGGTGGCGGGGTTGCTCCCCTTGTTCCCCTGGGGCCTGGAGGGACAAATGAATGATGACACTCATCTGAACCTTCTTCTTCTTCGTTCGTGGGCTGCAACTCCAACATTCACTCGTTTTGTACACAAGTGGGCTTTGACGTGTATGACCATTTTTAACCCGCCATGTAGGCAGCCATGCTCCGTTTTCAAATAGTGTACGTTCACTTGTATGTGTACAAGTGGGCTTTTATGTGCATGACCATTTTTACCCCACCATGTAGGCAACCATACTCTGTTTTCAAGGGTGTGCATGCTGGGTATGTTCTTGTTTTCATTACCCACCGAACGCTGACATGGATTACAGGATCTTTAATGTGTGCATTTGATCTTCTGCGTGCGTATACACACAAAGGGGGTTCAGGGACAAGCAGGTCTGCACATTTGTTGACTTGGGAGATAAAAAAAAAATCTCCATCCTTTTACCCACCAGGTGCTGTTACCAAGATTCGAACTCAGGACCCTCAGATTGAAAGTCTAACGCTTTAACCACTCAGCTATTGCACCTGTCAATCTTGTTCCAGTATGACAGATTCGCTAAAGAATTTTATTCCGGGTGACAGGACCAAGGTTTGAAAAGGCACACTGTCCTTTCAATTTCTTTTCATGAAATATGATAGTCAATCATGTCCAACAATGACCCTCAGAACAGCAGAGGAGGCAACTGCTGTCCCAACTATCTGGGCTAGAATTTGATTATAGCGAAGAGTGTCTTGACCAAATTACATCCCCACTCTCTTAGCCAAAAGGGTTTTAGGACAGTCGGCTTTGGGATGGTTCCAAAAGGCCAACTAGCCCCCAAGGCTGCAGCACTAAGAGCCAGTGCAATCTTGCTTCCTAGTTTGAGAGTCATAGTCCTTCACAAAAGACTACGCTATTGATCATACAGCTCTCACTCTCACTTTGCTGTTGGCCCAACTGTAAGCTTATGTCAATCTGTGATATGGGATACAGAGAACACACAAGTCAGTATATGATTGCGATGAACAGGATGGAACCAAGTACTGAGATGACGTGCCAGAAGTACTTAAACACTTGCGATAAGTTTTGTAATCAAATCACTGAGTGACAGAAAGCCAGGCTTAAGAATGGGTGTTCTTTGAAGTCTTGAAGGCAAGATAGGCTGCAGCATTCTGAACAGTCTTTAGTTTTTACCACTTAAAAATTGAGGAGATCCAACCAAAAGTGATTTACAGTAATCAAGGCAGGAGAAAATCTATATATATAAAGAGAGAGACAGAGACAGAGACACACAGACAGAGAGAGACAGAGAGGTAAATAAACAGCTGAATATACAGATAAATGAATAAACACCTAAATCAAATTGACAGAATAAATCCGTACATGCAAACAACACCCCACCACCACCACAAACACACACAGGCACGCACTCACACACACACACACACACACACAACACACACACACACACACACATACACACACACACACACACAGACACCAACACACACACACACACACACACACACACACACAAACACAAACAACAACAACACACAACAACAAACAACACACAACAAACAACACACACAAGCAAGCAAACAAACAAAACCAACCAATCCACCAGCCTCTTCCCGGCGCTGATCAGGGAGTCCGACACCGTGTGCTTCACCTTCTCCTTCGCCCGCGGGGCCCCTGCCCCCTCCCTCCCCACCCCCTCCGCTGGGGGGCCCGCCACGCTGGACGTGCGCATGCGGCCCACGTTGCTGACGTTGGAGTAGCTGAAGGCGCTGGGGTCCTCCGTGGGCGAGTGGGAGGGGGTGGGGAAGGTGGGGTGGTGGTTCCCGGAGCCTGACAGGCGGTTGAAGGGGTTGGGCGTGACAGGGGAGTCCGTGTCGTTGGGGTCTGGTGGAGAGTGTGAGACATGACAAGACAAAATGTTTATTAGTTATTGAGGGCAATAGATAAGCAAGTAACATGCTTTTATATATATATACATATATATATATATAATTTCTTTTTTTTTCTTCTTCTTTTTTTACATCCAGCCCTCTCCTTAAAGAGGGAATAAAGCTCTAAAGAATAAAATCCACAAAAAAAAACTAAAAGGGAAATATCAAAACACAATCAAAATACATAAATCCCCATTTCCTTGATTATCCCATCATTAACAGCCATTCACCTAAAGCAGAACAGAAAAAATTAAATAACATGAAAGGAATATAATTTTTTTTTTTTAATGCAGACACAACAGGCACAGCAAACATCCTTCCTTTGCAATTAAACACCACCTGACCACCAGCTCTCTCTCTCTCTCTCTCTCACACACACACACACACACACACACACACACACACATGTAAAACAGACAAGCTGGTAGAGAGACAAATGGGAGGAATCAGTGAGGAGGGCTGGACGTGGTATGGTGTGTGTGTGTGTGTGTTTCAGGGGTTGTGGTAGTGCTTCCATGTGTGGAGTGACCAATACAGATATCCATAAAATACAGAAATACTCCCAATCCATGTGTTTTGGGGTCAAAGAGTTGGTGCTGGTTGAAGTCTTGTTTTTGTCATTACTGTTCATGGTTTACTCATACCCTTCTTTGCCGTTATCATTATTACTCAAACAAATCCAGTGAAAAATATTTGTACTTCATGTTCACTCTTTGACTAAAATAAATGTATTCTCACCACTACTCAAACAGAATCAGAACAGTGTTTTTTGGTTCACCTTGTTCAACGAGGCTTTTGGTTTGTTTGTTTTTTAATGTCGTAACAGATTGCCAATAATTGGGGTTCTGACAGAAGTTCCAACTGACAGGTCTGGAAGAGATTCAAGTCTCACTCACCTATGGCTTTGAGAAAACGTACAAGGTCTCGACATAAGTCCCAGCAGTTGTTGTTCAGAGCCGAGTCCAGCAGAAGAGTTGCATGCTGAAATCGAAAATGGATCTTTTTCCTCCCTTGTTTTCTAAAAGAAGAATGCCATCCACTCACTCACTAATTCACACAGGCACAAACATGCACGCATGCATAGGAACGTATGCACATATACACACATGCACACACACACACAAGCATGCATGCACACACACATGTACACACATGCATATGCCACAGGCACACACACTCATGAGCAACCACACACAAAATGCAATTTCACGACTGATAGGACATCAGCAGTATCACACTCAGTCTTATGCACACAACCAAACCAGCAACTGCATCCACTCCATCAACGCTAGCAACGACCTCACATCATACCACCTCCACCCATCAACTAATTCCTGCCTTTCAACAGCACAGAACATTTTATCTCATTTGTGATATGCACAACTTAAACACAATCAAGCGAATAACAGAGAAAAAAGACATTAGTCTGGCCCACACTAGCACACAAACGCACAACACACAACCATGATCTATCTTAGTGGTTGAATAAAAAACAAAAATAGAAAACGGCTGGAATACCGGACACGGAACACAGGCGGGGCTTCAGATTGGACATGGTTCATTTACAAGACATGCAGTTTCAATTCACAATACTCAATCTGACCAGCAAAATATGCAGTTTGATAACATATGTAGAGGGCACCCTACTGGTAACCTAAACTGAGAGAGGTTAGCCCTTAGAAATCACCCTAGGATCAGTCAGTGGATGAGATGGTGAAGTTATGAAGATTCTCCAACCGAGTAACCACAAGACATGCTGCAGTACAGCTGAAACGCCAGAGCTACACCTTGCTTTTCTGGATTAAACCCACCTTGGCAAGAGTTTGCGCTAGAAGACTGAAATATCAGCGGAATGGTGCTACACGATACTTTCTGATTTCATGTGGGTGAAACGCTAAAAAAGCTATGCACCTATACCAAAGTATGGCAAACGATGGCAGAATGTTCCATTTATATTTGTGCAAATCGGACACGTTTGACCTCAGTAGATGTAACGACCCACTTGGCAGTCCATGATACAACATGATCCCTTTGAATGTCAGACTGAGGCAGACCACTGCACAGAATTATCTACGACGGCCGGCAAGCAACAAAAAAGTTCTTCAGTAGTCGAGACAGTGTCTGCTAGGAGTTGCTCCCAATGGTCACTTGGCTTTCGAAAACCATACGGAACAAGTACATAGCAATTTCTGGATTCAAGTTTTCAGAGAGGCGCCTTAGCCACTTGTGGATACAGCTTCAAAACACCAAGCTGTTTATGTGTACATATGGCAGACTTTCTCAAGTAATGTTTAGATTGAGAAGGGGATCAGTGAGCAAATAATTCCACTAGCATTACAGTAGTAATGTTCCTTCTTTACAATACTCTTCCAAAAGTTTGCAAAATTTTTTCCTCTGCTTGAGAAAGAGAGGAGTTTCTGTGAACCAAAAAAGATAATAAGACTTCTCAAGTGTTGGTGACAGAATCGACCAAGCAGCCCAGTTGCAGAGACATATAAGATTAGTAAATACACGAATGAGTTGCATACAGATAGGTTATTTTTTAGTGGTTATTGTGTCAGAGGACTGCAAATGGTAGAAACAGATGAGCTGGAAGCAATGAATTTTTCCTATTTTCTATGCAAATTGGATGGCAACGGACAAAGGTAGTTAGAGAGAAT
Organism: Babylonia areolata; assembly: GCF_041734735.1. Classification (NCBI taxonomy): domain Eukaryota; kingdom Metazoa; phylum Mollusca; class Gastropoda; order Neogastropoda; family Buccinidae; genus Babylonia; species Babylonia areolata. Next base: position 35,276,625 of record NC_134895.1, on the reverse strand, counting down.
ATGTCATGTAATTTTCCACGGAGAACGTACAACAGAAACAACCAAAACACCAGTCACCGAAACACGTTGTTGCTAGAGCTAGAGATTCACTTCCTCTGAACGAATGTGAAGTCAAAAAAGCTAAATATATCTTTCAAAGCTAGGTATTGCATGTTTTACAGACTTCCACGCTTGGACTACCATAAATAGACACACAGTTGGCAAAGGTCAGAGTTGTCTTCCTTCGTGCATGCAGAATGTGATGTGATGTAACTGAAATTGTGCTTAGAAAATTGGTTTTGTGTATTTGTATGCTTGTTGGGGACATTTGTGCAGTAATTTTAGGCCTGTGCGCAAATCTCTCTCTGAATAAAAACTAAGCTGCCTTCTTCGCCTCCTGTCAATTATATGTTATCGCGAATTATTGAGTGAATGCGGCACACTGTAATCCAAGATGTCCACCTCCCTTACTCCCTTACTAATAGTTTTCAGCCTATAACATCCCATTAACACATTGAGAGATGTGTGTGTAAATGTAACTTCTACACTGAGCAAATGAAGTTCCACTTTCAGCAACAAAAATATTAATGAACTGTTATTGTTCAGTGTGTCAGTATGTCACATAAAAATACTAAGTTTTGTGTATAAATATTTGGTGAAAATATTTAAATCTATTGTGTGCCCTTGCCAGAGATGCAATATCATTATGATTAGAATGAATGGAAAGAACTGATCATTTGCTATTGTTGTGCCAAATTTGGTATCAACTAAGTATTTCCAGAGAAAATGACAATGTTAAAGTTTACCACGGACACACACACACACACACACACAGACAACCGAACACCAGGTTATTACATAGACTCACATTGTTTACACAAGTGAGTCAAAAAGACAAGACGAAAAAGAACGAGGTTTACCTGTCTACTGATGATGGGCTTTTCCAGGTTCTGCAGTATGATGAGGTAGGTGGCCGCTGTGCTCAGGTTGTTGTTGATCAGACACTCCTGAAAGACACAGGTGAGAGATGAGCACATCATACTGCTTTCTTTAACATCGCCCTTCTTCCGTTTTCTCTTTCAGATGAAGGGACCACAGTGTATATCATTATTATTATTATTATTATTATTATCATCATTATTATCATCATCGTTGATGTTGTTGTTGTTGCTGTTATGATGATTATTATGGATTATTATTATGATTATTATTGTTCATGTTGTTGTTGTTATTGTTGATTTTGTCGTTGTTAAGACGATAATTATAATTATGATTATCATTATGATATTTATTATCATTATTTCTTATTCTTCTTCATATCATTACTATTTACTATTACTTTTTAACTGTTTACCTTTTTGTTATAATCATCATAATTATTATTTTCATTATTATCATTACTGTCATGATACATCATCATCATCGTCATCATCATCATCATCACCTCAAACAGGTCCTTGGGATTGCCGACAGTGGAGAAGAGGTAGGGCCAGAGGGCCACCTCCGTTTTGCGGGCGCAGTGCACAATGGTTTGCAGGTACTCTGGGAACTCCTGGATGAAGGCCACCACTCGCGGCAGCAAGGGATCTGCAGTCACGGAGGACAGCACCACACAACCAGTTAGTCAATTACCGTAAAGTTCGGTCTATTGAGCGCACTGGTATATAAGCCGCACCCACTAAATTGTTTTAAAAATTGAACTTCATACACACATAAGCCGCACTGGCTTATAAGCCACACCTATTACTGGTACCGGAACACATACCAAGCGAAAATACTTTGAACTTCATACACAGACTGATACTAAGGATAAGCTATCAATACTGTAGGTTATGAATTAATAAACACAAGCGGAAACAACACAAAGAAAAACAAGTGAAAATACTGCAAGTGCCACAAAAAAAAACACAACGAAAATAAGATCCATAATTTAAGGATAGTCACTTTTATTCCACGTCGTCCTGCTCATTGAATCCACTGAAATCTTCGTCTTCAGTGTCCAAGTTAAAGAGGGTCCGCACTGCTTCCTCCGCCATCTTGTCACTGACCTCAGCCTCGCTTTCACTTGATGAACCTGAACGCAAGGTGGAGGTCGCTGCTGGTTCGTCGCTTGCACTGTTGACTGCTGCAGCACACAGTCCAGCCTTACGAAAACCATTGACAATGGTGGACTGCTTTTATTTTTCCCCATGCTGTCAGGATCCATTGACAGACTTCAGCCAGCTCGTCATAAACATCCAGTTTTGGTGAATGACTTTTCACCACTTGTCATCCAGGTTTCCCACTCGACACACAGTGCCACTTTGAATGGACAGTTGATACTGATGTCAAGTGGTTGCAAATACTTGGTTGTGCCTCCTGGGATCACTGCTTGAATTGAGTTGGTTGTGCTGACAGCTTCTTTCACAGAGTCAGTAATGTGGGCTCTCATGCTATCCAAAACAAGCATGGCCTTATTCCGGCGAAAGAAACCCCCTGGACGCTTGCCATAGCACTCTACCAGCCACGCCTTCATTAAGGTTTCTTCCATCCACCCTTTCTTGTTGACTTTTACTACGATTCCTTTTGGGAACTTTTCCTTTGGCATCGTGATGCGTTTAAAAATGACCATTGGTGGTAGCTTTTCTCCTGATGCCGTGCAGCTCAGAACACAAGTGTGTTTTTTCATGACCAGTTGTTTTCAGTGTGATGGATGATTCTCCAGCTTCACTCAAAAAAGAGTTTTAAAAAATTAAAAAAAAGAAAGAAAGAAAAGAAAAAACCGTACCAGGTATGGGTTCTTTGGACGTCGCCTCCGCTTCCAACACTTCATGAAGCAGCAGTTCCAGAACATGAGGGAAGTAGGACAACTCTGTGCAGCTCCGCGCCAACTCAAGGGCGTTCACTCCCAAGCTGTTTCATAAACACAGACCCAAACAAGATGTCTGATATAACGTTCAATAATTCTTTCATCAGCTAAAAGTTGTTGACCCCAAACAGCTGGATACAATAAGCAAAATACCTGATATTAAGTACTATCATTAAACTTTTTTTTCTTCAAATAATGAATAAATAAAAATAAAACATAGAAACTTGTTTTTCCCCATATTTATTAATGTTAATCACACACCAGCTTTGCACCTAATTCTGTTACATGAAAGAAAAGAAGTAAGGTTTCAGTGGGGGAGGAAGAATGGTTTTAACAATTAAAAAAAACAAAAAAACAAGTAAAGTTATGAGTAACCAGGTGAAAAACAAAACATAAACACATCACATAATCTGATAATAATAATAATAACAACAACAACAACAACAATGATAATCATAATGATAATGATCCTACTATAATGATCATCATCAAAAAATATAAATAAATAAATATATAAATATAATTATAATTATAAATAATGGCATTTATAAAGCACTAATGCTTCTGGAAAAAAAAAAAAAAAAAAAAACCCAATTACTTCACATCTAATCATTCACAAGGATGAATTAAAGTAATATTTTTTCTTTTTCTTTTTCTTTTTTTTAAGAACTTTACACACTAACCAGTAACTCGCATACTCAAGAACAGCTTACAAGGATGAATTGCAGAGGGGAACGAGACAAGAAGAACAAAATGCTTGCACAAATGAGCAAAATTACAGGAGAAATAAAATCAAATCAATTTAAAATAAAATTTAAAAATAAAATTACGAATAAAATAAAAGTATAAACTCAGAACATATCATACTCCTGGTCCCCAACTGAACAAAGTAAAGCACAAATACAGACTGAAACAAATTTAATGAAGACAGAAATGTCTAAGCACAAAAAAACACCACCATATAAACAACAGCAAAATGTTATTGGAACATTTTATAGTGACTTAAAAAAGTACTTGCATGACAAAACATTTTCATTCTCATTTGCTTATTTATCATCATTGGTTGTTGTTTTTGTCTTTTTGTTGTTGTTTTTTTAATCTATTTATTTATTTTATTTTCATTATTACTATTATTATTTATTTATTTATCTATTTATTTTTTTTTAATTATATTATTATTTAGTTAGTTATTTATTTAGTTAGTTTTTGGGGTTTTTTTTTTTTTTGTTTTTTTGTTTTGTTTTGTTTTTCTCAAGGCCTGACAAAGCGCGTTGGGTTACGCTGCTGGTCAGGCATCTGCTTGGCAGATGTGGTGTAGCGTATATGGATTTGTCTGAGCGCAGTGACGCCTCCTTGAGCTACTGAAACTGAAACTCTCAATACCTGAATTTTTTCACCCGAAATGAATCTCTCCATTCTAAACATAAGTTGCCCCCAGTCACCGTTCCCACTCTCAGCATCAATGTTATGGGCAGGAAGCTATTGCAACACACACTCAGATTTCACCAAAATTTCTAACAGCCTCCAAGACTTTCCTGAGACACGCTTCCTTGTTCATACCCAATACACTCTTCTCGATAACCACTGATGAAATAATTCATCTGAAAAATAAAACAACACAATGTGTAACAGACAACAAAACCTTTTGAAATGAATGAACGGAAGAGGAAGACAGAAGGAAAAGAAGGACGGACTGGAGTGGAGACACACATGCAGATCAAAATAAACATACAAGAATATGAACAACTGGTGTGTGTGTGGGGGGGTGGGGGGTGGGGGGGGGGGAGTGGGGTTTAACCCTTTCAGCGCCAAACCCACATTATGCCCAGTGACAACTATTTGCTAAGGGATGTTTTGGTCACGGAGAGTACAAACTGAAAACAAAATTCTTGCATGCAAACTTCTAAAGAGAAGTATACAAAAGCTATATTTTTCTGAAAGGAAAATGACCAATCCACCCAACTATGACAATTTCACATGAATTTAATGATTTTGTGATAGGAAAATCCCTACAGTTACTCAGACAGAAATTTCCATCTTGGGGAATTTTTTTTGCACACTGGAAGGGGATGGAAATTTCCACCCTGAGGAACTCATAGGGTTAATGAAACAGGATGAAGGTGACAGCTGAAAAGAGAAAAAGAAAAAAAAAAGACAACAAAGAGTGAAGAAAGAAACAAACAAACAAACAAATGGCATGTGCACGTGCACACACAGATGTACATGCACATGCACACACACACACCAGACTAATCAATTCATGCAAGGTTCTCTCCACTATTTTTTCTAGCACCTCACATTCATCATCATCCACAACCTCAAGACATCAGTCATCTAGAACAGACTACCAACGTGAACCAATCACTTTTATTTCTCTCCCTTACTTTCTCTTGTCTCCCCTCTCCTCTCACTAAACGCACTGTGAGTGGGAGGCCAAGAGAGCACCTCCCCCTTTCATATAGTCACTAGCTTTGGTTTCTAAGCAACAGGATACGATTCCCCTCACTGTGAACAGACTGACTGTCCTCAGCATTACAAACCTGATTGAACCCAATTTCCTAGCCGAGTGAAGATGGATGGACACAAAAAAATACGTCAGACACAATAAAATGAAACGAAACAAAGAGAAATTGCATTGGATTTTTTTTTCTTAAATCACATCCACTGTATTCAGCTATGAAAATTTAAGTATCAAGCAATTAAATTTGAAACTACACATTATTTTTCACAAGCTCACAACCTTTGTCATCATAAAATGTACAAAAGAATGTACATGAAATTAAAGATACTGTCGTTCAACATTTCAAGAACAAAACCGAAAAGCAAGCAAAAGCAAATTATAACAAAATAAAATAAAAAACTAAATAAACAACAACAATATAACCTGTGTTCTCTTGTGCGCAGAAACAATGTTGACATGCTTTCACAATCATTGCCTTCTTCTTTTCTTCTTCTTCTGTGTTCGTGGGCTGCAACTCCCACGTTCACTCATATGCACACAAGTGGGCTTTTACGTGTATGACCATTTTTACCCCGCCATGTAGGCAGCCATACTCCGTTTTCGGGGGTGTGCATGCTGGGTATGTTCTTGTTTCCAAAACCCACCGAACGCTGACATGGATTACGGGATCTTTAACGTGCGTATTTGATCTTCTGTTTGCATGTACACACGAAGGGGGTTCAGGCACTAGCAGGTCTGCACATATGTTGACCTGGGAGACTGTAAAAATCTCCACCCTTCACCCACCAGGCGCCGCCACCGTGATTCGAACCCGGGACCCTCAGATTGACAGTCCAACGCTTTAACCACTTGGCTATTGCGCCCGTCTACAATCATTGCCAAAAAAGAAAGAAAAAAATTATTTTATCAAAAATACTGGGGTAAATGCCACCATGTGACAGGCCCACACACAGACACACAACTCACTTTCTCCTGAGTAACTGACGTAGAATATGGTGGAGGTAAATTTGACTCTGAAACATAGGAAATGCAGACATGCAATCAACAACCATCTACCTGAAGATCTAGTTATCAGCTCCATCCACATGTAATATGCAGCTTCTGTTCAAACGTGTGTGTGTGTGTATGTGTGTGTGTATGAGTGTGTGAGAGAGAGAGAGAGTTTGTGTGCATGTGTGTGTGTGTGTGTGTGCGCAGTGCGTGCACGTGTGAGTGTGCACAAATTTTTATAGTGATATGCACTGGTATTTTTCCTAATTTCTACTGTATCTGTGTTTGTGTATGATTTTCGATTTATGTTCGTATCTTGTTATGTACTATCCTTGCCAATATTCCTTGTGACCCCAGTACACTTGGTAATAAAGACATATTCTATTCTATTCTATAGTACTTCAGATGGAGTTCCTTTTTGTGTAGTCACACTTTTAAACATAAACTTATTTCTGAAAGAACATTTCTTTTTGAAATACAATACTGTAAATATGTTGAAGTTACCATTATGTGCTGTCACACTTTTTTCAGTTTTTTTTTTTCTCCTTTAAATGCAATCTCTCTCTTCATAATACAATGTTGTGTTCACACTGAAGAAAGGTAAAAAGTGCCAGACAATCTGCAGTCACAATCCCACAGAAAATCCTGCCATAAAACTGAAAGCCACAAAAGGTATCAACAGCTTGTATACCGTTTTATATAGGGAACACTATAACACAAGTGAAATTCAGTTGCTGACTTTCTTTCTCTTCCCTTTCTTCCTCCCCTTTCCCATCTCCCCCCCCCCTCCCACACACACACTCTTCCCTTCCCTCTCTCCTTCTCTTCCCCTCTCCATCCCCTACCCCCCTACACCCCTGATATCCCCCTCTCTCTCTTCCCTTCCATCCAGATCCCTCTTTCTCCCTCTCTTCACTCCAGATCCCCATGTCTCCCTCTATCACCTAGACCCCAGATACCTCGTCTCTCCCCCTTCTCTCTACTTTCCCCTCACTCTCCCTGTTCTTCTTCTTCGTGGGCTGCGTGTTAACACCATTTTTTTACCCCCCACCATGTAGGCAGCCATACTCTGGGGGGTGTATGCTGGATATGTTTCCATAACCCACCGAACGCTGACATGGATTACAGGATCTTTAACATATCTATCTGATCTGCTTGCATATACACAAGAAGGGGGTTCAGGCACAAGCAGGTCTGCACATATGTTGACCTGGGACATCAGAAAAATCTCCACCTTTCACCCACTAGACGCTGTTACCAAGATTCCAACCCGGGACCCTCAGATTGAAAGTCCAGCGCTTTAACCACTTAGCTATTGCGCCCCTCCCTCTCCCTCAAACCCTGGTCCATTCATTTATTCTTCCTTCCAGGAGCCAGTTGCATTGCTTGGTTCTAACTTTTTCACAGTTACACGTGACTAAATGCCTACGCTGACCGAACTACAGCCATTGGCCAGTTCCATACTACACACAGTTAGTAGTGGGTTACGACCATACTAGGCTCTTCCGTCCAAACAGTGCAACTGGCTCCAGGTCTTTCTACTCACAGTTCTCTCCAGTGTGCAGAAAGGCATCTCGGAGTCATTCGTGTTGCCAGGGGAGGTCAGGTCATAGGTCAACGTGTCACAAGCGGCTCCAAGTATCACAGCGTCTTCAAACAGCACAGCTGCACAAACACGTGTCAAAAGTGATTGTCAGGCTTTGTGGCGACACTTGTGTGACTGAAGTAGTGGGAGAGATGCAGGGATTTTTTTTTTTTTTTTTTTAAAAACAGGAATATGAGAATAAATGGCATGACTGAAGGGACATGACATGTTTTGATGTGAACGATGACTGGTAACACTTTTGAATTCCTGGGTTTTATAGATGGGCTTGTACCTGCAATGTTGATTTATGAGTATGGTTCATGTTTCAATTCTTTTATTTTCAAGTATTTCATTTAATCTGCCTGTTGTTATTGCTGCCGCTATTTCACTATTTTCAGTCTCATACAACAACAAACAAGAGAGGCAAGGCCTTCAAGACTCACTTGTGATACACTGAAAAAAAAATCCAAGCTTTTTATGTATTGTGTATAATTTCAAAATGTAATGTTTAAGATTAGAAAGATCAGTTTAAAGCGAATTAAGTCCCCTAGCATTAATTACAGAGTAATTTCCCTTTTTTACTATCTGCACCAAAACGTTTGCAAATAAATAAAACTTCCATGCTTAGCAAAAGAAGTTCCTGTTTGAACAAAAAATGATAATAATGACTGCTCTTGTTGTTGGGTCAGAATATCAGATCAAAGTGCCAAGTTTAGAGAATACAAAAAATATAACAGTAAATGCAGTTTGCATATAATTAGGCTTCATTTTTTTATTTTTTTGTGCCCATCCCAGAGGCGCAATATTGTTTTAAACAAGATGACTGGAAAGAACTGAATTTTTCCTATTTTTATGCCTAATTTGGTGTCAACTGACAAAGTATTTGCAGAGAAAATGTCAATGTTAAAGTTTACCACGGACACACAGACACACAGACACAGACAGACAGACACACACACACACACACACAACCAAACACTGGGTTAAAACATAGACTCACTTTGTTTACACAAGTGAGTCAAAAATGTCTGTGTCATGAGCACACACAAACACAAATACATACACACACCAAAGAAATTTACATACCCAATGGATATATATCCACTCTGAAGGGGAGCATGATTCGCCTTGACATGAAGTTGTGTGCTTTTCCTTCATTGCGAGAACACAAGGGAAGCCACACCTGCACACATTCACACACACACACACACACACACACACACACACACACACATTATCCTGTACTTCACCCAGACAAGATATGCAGACAGACAGACAGAGACTGACTCCACAAAGAAAAAATATTAGTGACACAGAGAATGGAGAAACTGAAACACAAGCTCCACTTCCCGTACCTTCATGCCATGGGCCCCACAGCCCAGCCACAGAGCGTCCATCAGCTGCAGTTTGCCCAGGTTGGCCCTTGTCGTCGTCCACAGGTTCTCCACCGATGTCGCCACCACCGAGGGCGGGCAGAACGGAAGCTGCAACTGTTGAAAACAAATGCATGTTTCTGCTGCTGCTGCTGCTGCTGCTGCTTTTGCAATGATTTACTGGCAATCTGGCAAATGTCTACTGCACCCCAGACCCCACCACTCCACAATTAGTTTCCTTCTTTTTCATTCTCAACCCCTGTCCCCCCCCCAAACCCCCATCCCCTCTCTCCCATGTCAAATCCTCCTCCACCATCCATACTGTGTGCATGCAAGCATGTGTGTATATCTTCATACATACATATATTCATGAATGTGTGTGTGTGTGTGTGTGTGTGTGTGTGTGTATGTGTGCGCGTGCATACAGGTCTCTGTCACCTTGCAGTGAATAGGCAATAAACTAGTGTGAAGAATTTTGCAAAAAGCATGAACAGCATGCCAAGAAGGACAAAATTAGTGGATAGTTGCTTGGTTTTCAATAGTTGTTTTACGTTGCTTGATGTGCATATCACATTCTCTTTATCTTTTTTTCATTGTTACATGCTTTTCAAATGTCTTAAATGCTCAGTGTGCATGTAAAATTATTGAGCTGTTGGAATGTTACATTGTTTTCAAATTACTTTCTTATGTTACTGAATGCGTTAGCAACATTTTCTTTTATGTTACATTGTGTCTTCTTATTTTTTTTTAACACATTTTACTGGATGTGCGAGTAACATTCCCTTTATCTCTTATATGTTATAACATTATCAAATCATCAAATGACTTCATATTGTTGAACATTCTTTCATAAGAAAAAAAAAAGTTTTTAATCACTCGATTAATGCTCACATACTCAAGAAAATCTCACAGCTGCAGGGAAAGAACTCATGTGTAGAAATGATAGTACTAAAGTGGAGATTCTCTCCCGTGTATTGATGTGGCCTGACCAGCACACTGGGTTTGCGTGCAGATCAGGCATCCACACACAAATGGGTTCTTTTTTGTCCAAAGAGAGGTGTGTCTTGTTTTGTTTCTTTTTTCAAGCAGGAATAACAACTTTAGTTTTCATTTTAAATTTCAAAAAAGACCATAATTTCTGGCCGACAATGCATACTTTTTTTCTGCACCAATCAGTATGGAGGGCTTTCACTTTTCAGGATTTATGCAGCATAGCACATGTGTGCATCTTATACATGAACCAAATAACTTTTTTTTTTCTTTCGGGGGGAGGGGGAGGGGGCCTGGGGGGTAAGGTGGGGGGTGGGGTCTGAGGGCTTGTGGTTTTCACTGATCTGTGTCCCTACTATTTGTGCTTGTGGCTTTATTTGATCTGTGTCCCTACTGTTCTGTGTTTGTTGCTTTCCTTGATCCTTGTCCCTACTGTTCTGTGCTTGTGGTTTTCTTTGACCTTTGCCCCTACCGTTCTATGCTTGTGGTTTTCGTTGTTCTGTCGTATCTGTCCCTACCGTTCTATGCTTGTGGTTTTCGTTGTTCTGTCGTATCTGTCCCTACCGTTCTATGCTTGTGGTTTTCATTGTTCTGTCGTATCTGTCCCGTGTATGTCCCTACCGTTCTATGCTTGTGGTTTTCGTTGTTCTGTTGTATCTGTCCCTACTATTCTGTGCTTGTGGTTTTTGTTGTTCTGTCGTATCTGTCCCTACCGTTCTATGCTTGTGGTTTTCGTTGTTCTGTCATATCTGTCTCTACCATTCTGTGCTTGTGGTTTTATTTGTTCTGTCGTTTCTGTCCCTACCATTCTATGCTTGTGGTTTTCGATTGTTCTGTCGTATCTGTCCCTACCGTTCTATGCTTGTGGTTATCGTTGTTCTGTCGTATCTGTCCCTACCATTCTATGCTTGTGGTTTTTGTTGTTCTGTCATATCTGTCCCGTGTATGTCCCTACCATTCTATGCTTGTGGCTTTCATTGTCCCGTCGTATCTGTCCCTACCGTTCTCTGCTTGTGGTTTTCGTTGTTGTGTCGTATCTGTCCCTACCGTTCTATGCTTGTGGTTTTCGTTGTTCCGTCATATCTGTCCCTACCGTTCTATGCTTGTGGTTTTTGTTGTTCTGTCGTATCTGTCCCTACCATTCTGTGCTTGTGGTTTTCGTTGTTCTGTCATCAGTCCCTACCATTCTGTGCTTGTGGTTTTCGTTGTTCTGTTGTATCTGTCCCTACCGTTCTATGCTTGTGGTTTTTGTTGTTCTGTCATATCTGTCCCGTGTATGTCCCTACCATTCTATGCTTTTGTTCTGTCGTATCTGTCCCTACCGTTCTATGCTTGTGGTTTTCGTTGTTCTGTCGTATCTGTCCTTACCGTTCTGTGCTTGTGGTTTTTGTTGTTCTGTCGTATCTGTCCCTACCGTTCTATGCTTGTGGTTTTCGTTGTTCTGTCGTATCTGTCCCTACCGTTCTGTGCTTGTGGTTTTCGTTGTTCTGTCGTATCTGTCCCTACCGTTCTCTGCTTGTGGTTTTCGTTGTTCTGTCATCAGTCCTTACCATTCTGTGCTTGTGGTTTTCGTTGTTCTGTCATATCTGTCCCGTGTATGTCCCTACCATTCTATGCTTGTGGCTTTCGTTGTTCTGTATTATCTGTCCCTACCGTTCTATGCTTGTGGTTTTCGTTGTTCTATCGTATCTGTCCCTACCGTTCTATGCTTGTGGTTTTTGTTGTTCTGTCATATCTGTCCCATGTATGTCCCTACCATTCTATGCTTGTGGCTTTCATTGTTCTGTCGTATCTGTCCCTACCGTTCTATGCTTGTGGTTTTCGTTGTTCCGTCATATCTGTCCCTACCGTTCTATGCTTGTGGTTTTCGTTGTTCTGTCGTATCTGTCCCTACCGTTCTATGCTTGTGGTTTTCGTTGTTCTGTCATATCTGTCCCTACCGTTCTCTGCTTGTGGTTTTCGTTGTTGTGTCGTATCTGTCCCTACCGTTCTATGCTTGTGGTTTTCGTTGTTCCGTCGTATCTGTCCCTACCGTTCTATGCTTGTGGTTTTCGTTGTTCTGTCATATCTGTCCCTACCGTTCTATGCTTGTGGTTTTCGTTGTTCCGTCATATCTGTCCCTACCGTTCTATGCTTGTGGTTTTCGTTGTTCCGTCATATCTGTCCCTACCGTTCTATGCTTGTGGTTTTCGTTGTTCTGTCGTATCTGTCCCTACCATTCTGTGCTTGTGGTTTTCGTTGTTCTGTCATCAGTCCCTACCATTCTGTGCTTGTGGTTTTCGTTGTTCTGTTGTATCTGTCCCTACCGTTCTATGCTTGTGGTTTTTGTTGTTCTGTCATATCTGTCCCGTGTATGTCCCTACCATTCTATGCTTGTGGCTTTCATTGTTCTGTCGTATCTGTCCCTACCGTTCTATGCTTGTGGTTTTCGTTGTTCTGTCATATCTGTCCCTACCGTTCTATGCTTGTGGTTTTCGTTGTTCTGTCATATCTGTCCCTACCGTTCTATGCTTGTGGTTTTCGTTGTTCTGTCATATCTGTCCCTACCGTTCTATGCTTGTGATTTTTGTTGTTCTGTCATATCTGTCCCTACCGTTCTATGCTTGTGGTTTTCGTTGTTCTGTCGTATCTGAGGCCCGGAGCGGTCCCTCTGAAACATCAGCAGTTTTCCCGACACATTCAACAGCAGAGACTCTGCCTCCCGTGACGTGTGCTGGACCTTTGACCCCGACTCTGAGGTCAGCGAGGTGAGGAAGACGCCGGCCACGCACAGGGGGTGGGGGATGAAGGAGCTGACCGACACCTCCTGCACCTTGTTGATGTGCACTGATGGGTCTGAGGGCACACATCAATAGGCTTGATTAATCAATGATTAATTAATCAACTGATTAATCAATGGAATGAATGATGAATTAACAGTTATAATCATTATCATTATAATAACAATGATGATAATAAAATAATAATGATTATGGTGATGATGATAATAAGGAGAATAAGAAGAATGCTAAACTTCGATCATCTTAATATTAATAACGATAATTACAATTACAATAATAATGATAATAATGATAACCTTCAATCAATCATTCATTTGTTCAATTTTCAACAGTCATAATCATTTTCATCATTATTTAAAACCTTAATAATCAAGACTTCCAATCAATCAATCAATCGCTTGATTCATTGGCAGTAAAGGTCATTATCATCATCATCGCCACCACTCTCATGAGTTTCAATCAGCCAATCACTAAGTCAAATAACTAATTTATTACCGCTTATTACATAAAAATCACATGGATTCTGGCGAATAGTTAAAATGAATATCAGATACGAGCAAACACTAATCAAAATGGAAGCTTTTGGAACAAGGTACACAATTATCCACAAGCTCCTTTATCCATTGACTTGCAACCATATTTTCTTCATTAATCATGTAGTTTCCTGTTTCACTGCAGTCATTCAGTATCCTCCCTTCCACTTGTATTCAGGTTTTTTCAGCTGACTGGGGTCATGTTGTGTACTGTAATTCGTTTCTTCTTACATCTTATTCAGACTGTCAAAACAAAAACTGCACTGTTCGAATCCCGGTAATGGCGCTAGGTGGATAAAGGGTGGTGATTTTCCCGATCTCCCAGGTCAACATATGTGCTGACCTGCTAGTACCTGAACCCCCTTTGTGTGTATATGCATGCTGAAGATCGAATACGCACATTAAAGAAACTGTAATCCATGTCAGCGTTCAGTGGGTTATGGAAACAAGAACATACCCAGGTGCACACCCCTGAAAATGGCATATGGCTGTCTACATGGCAGGGAAAATAAACAAAACTGTCATACATGTAAATTGTTACAGGACTGTCTCAGTGTACATGTGTTCGTGACTGAAATCCGACTGAATGACACAATAAATGAATGATGAGCGTCCAACGGCAGCCGTCAGTCAGCTCTACCCTGGTAGGCAGCCTGTTGTACAAATGACCCCATGTTTGTAAAGCGCTTAGAGCTTGGTCTCCATCCGAGGATAGGTGCTATGTAAGTATCCATATCATATCATAATATAGGAGTCAGCCACAAGCCTCTGAAGGGGCTCAAACCTGTGTCATCCCAGCGGTCAATCCATTACAGACTATCCGCTCTGCCACGGCAGCTGGTAGCCACAGAATCTATCACTCACTTGGCTGTGTGCTCTTGCGCTCCAAGCTGAAGATGATGACGTGACTGTCGGCGCAGAAGATGATGAGGGAGTCACGGAATGTGTTCAGCAGCAAGACAGGCGAGGGCACCTTGCACACCTGGGCAAACGTGTTGTCCAGCTTGCAGCTCCGGGGGTAGCACCGCACCTGAGGAGGAGGACAATAGTAAGTACCGATGATAACAAGTACTGATGGTGATAATTATTTCCCTCCCTGAAAACAGAGTATGACTGCCTATATGGTGGGGGTAAAAACATCAAACAATTAGAAGCCCACTTGTGCATGAGTCACTGCCAACGAACGAAGAAGAAGAAGAGAAAAAGATAATAATAAGTAACACTGATGATGACAATAAGTAATGATGATGATAATGAGAACATTCAAAATAATAAATACTGATGATGACAATAATAATAACAATAGAAATAACAAGTACTGATGACTGATGATAACAATAAGCAAAGTATTGATGATGATGAAGGTGAAGATGATAAGTAATGATGATAAGCACTAATAATAATACTAATGTTGATACTACTACTACTATTGATAATGATGACGATAATGATAGCAATAATAGTAATAATAATAACAACAATAATAACAATAAAGACAGCATCAACAACAATAATGACATCAACAACAACAAAAATGCTCATTCAAACAGCTGCCGAGACAGAAACGAAAGACTGCTGCAACAGACAGTGCATCAACATTCCCAACATAACAAAACCCCACCCCCCACCCTAACCACCCACACACACACACAAACACACACCAGCCACAAGACTTTAAAAACCAATCCATTCATTCCCAGTCAAACCACGTGACAGCCAGCCAAACTGACACCAACTGACCAAGCACAAGACTTTGAAAATCAATACATTCACTCCCAGTCAAATCACACGGCAGCCAGACACAAACTGACACCAACCAACCAACCAACCAACCGACCGACCGACCCAACCCACCCCCCATTCCACCCACCTCGTCCCTCTGGCCGGGGATGTTGTAGCAGGCGAGGACCATGAAGTCCTTCCACCAGGTGATGCCCCCAGACACCACCATGTCTCGCTCCTGCGTCTCGTTGCCGAACAGCTTCCACTTGCGGTTGAACAGGGCGTAGTGGGCGAACCCTGTCTTCCCTGCCACTGCCACACACTGCCCCGCCCTGTCCACCGCTGAGTACTGCAAAACGGGGCCGGGATCAACATTAATGGTTGCCAGACTGCCTGAGGCAAGTAGATCATCATGTCGGGCATGTAACGTCCCTTCCGAACTTGCCCGCAACCGGTAAGTTATATTTTTCAAGACTAGCACGCTGTGTTTTCAAAAATATTGCATCACGCTCCCAATACCGATTGTCAGACTCTCTACGTCTGGCAGACAACATTTTGAGTCTGACTGTGACAAGTGATCACCGGAAAAAGACAGCTATTATGCAGCTCCAAAAGGTGATTTGCCATTGGTTGCTATTTTTGGAGAACCAATGGTAGTTTTTCTTATAGCAAAGTTTGTCATCCACCCATCACACCACACAACTACAAAAATCATGATGCAACGGACTCTAATGTTATTCCACTTTTAACAACAACAAAAAAAAGTTTGTTTCTATGAGACAATGGACCTTCGAGGAAGAAAAAACAAAACTGAAAGGTTGCTAAATGCAGAAGACTGTCTTCAAAGAGGAGAGAGAACACAGTTTTCAGCTGAAATGGCAGAAAGAATTTCTGTGGCTGACAGTCAGCTGTGAATACATGCCAAAGGCGGTGTTTTGTTAAATGAGAGAGAAAACTTGTTTTAGCTATTCAAAACAACAGCTATCTTTTATGAAACCCAATAAAACAAACATCAGTTAAAGAAAAGGGTTTGATGGCTTCTTTGTGTGTGTGTGTGTGTGTGTGTGTGTGTGTGTGTGTGTGGATGTGTCTGTATGTATGTGTAGATGTGTCTGTGTGTGTGTGTATGAATGTGTGGGTGTGTCAGTCTGTATATGTGTGTACATGTGTGTTCATTTACATGTCTGTCTCTGTGTGTGCCTCTGTTAATGTGTGTGTGTCTGTTGTTCTGTACATGCCAGCATGGGGAACAAGTGGGTGTGCTTTGCGTCTGTGTGTGTTGGTGAGCAATTCGCTTGGGTGCAGAATCTACATCAATGCCTCTCCACCCATCCACACAGCTTCACAACCAACCACTACCATTTCCCCACCTACCTCTCCCAGCCACCACGCCACAACTCACCCTGATGGGCCAGTTGCTGGCAGTTGAACCCCTCTTCACCCACCCATCCCACCTCACCCGGACGGGCCAGTTGCTGGCCAGGTAGCTATGGGAGATGGGGATGATCTGCAAATGCTTGTTTGCCCCCACCTCCCACCATTCCCCACCCCCGCACCTCTCATCATTCCCCACCCCCGCACCTCTCATCATTCCCTACCCCTCATTCACACCTCCCATCATTCCCCCCCCACACCCCCACTACCTCGCACCATTCCCCGCCCCCCTTGCCCCCACCTCCCATCATTCCCCACCACCCCACCTCCCATCACTCCCCACCACCTCAACAACTCACCCGGATGGGCCAGTTGCTGGCCAGGTAGCTGTGGGAGATGGGGATGATGTGCAACTGCTTGTTTGCCCGGATGGGCCAGTTGCTGGCCAGGTAGCTGTGGGAGATGGGGATAATGTGCAACTGCTTGTTTGCCCGGATGGGCCAGTTGCTGGCCAGGTAGCTGTGGGAGATGGGGATGATGTGCAACTGCTTGTTTGCCCCCACCTCCCACCATTCCCCATCCCCACACCTCCCACCATTCCCCCCCCCCCCCGCACCTCCCATCACCCCCACCACCTCAACAACTCACCCGGATGGGCCAGTTGCTGGCCAGGTAGCTGTGAGAGATGGGGATGATCTGCCACTGCTTGTTGCCGATGTAGGGGTGGGAGCCGTTGGCGTAGTAGGGGGAGCTGCCGCCCCAGAAGGAGGAGTGCTGGTGGCTGGAGGCGCGCCAGATGGTGTCCCCCGTGCTCATGTACAGCTTGTCCTCCCCTTGCAGGAACACGTGTTCGTGATTCGACTGGAACACACAGGTAATAATGACAATAACAATAAGTCTTTATACAGCGCTGAATCTTGTGCAGAGACAAATCAAAGCGCTTTCACACCAGTGAATATTAAATCACGTATACATAACTCTAAACTTGAGAAACTGAAGATGAAGAAAAGGCAGGGGAGGAAGGCTATCTCGGAAAGAGGTGGGGTTTAAGGCCAGACTTGAAAGAGCTGAGTGAGGAGAACTGACGAAGCAAGAGTGGAAATTCATTCCAAATGAAAGGTCCAGAGACAGATAAAGAGCGGCGGCTGACAGTGGAGTGTTTGAATCTGGGTACGCGCAAACAGAGTGGATCCGAAGCCGATCATAGAGAACGAGATGGGGTGTAGAGGTGAAGGCAGCCCCAGACATAGGAAGGGGCAGATTTGTGAATGCATTTATAACATAGAATGCTGATCTTGTACTTCATTGGACAGCAAAGATTGGAATGCACTGAAGGGACTGAATGTAGGCAGACAGAAACAAATCAAATCAAGTCTTTGAAATGTCTTGACGGCACTGCTTCAGGAAAAAAATGTGAAAATTTGTTGCCGTTTTACTTTCTCTGAAGGACTGGTTTACTGCCTGGATGTTCAGCAGACAGAGTAATGGACTTGGTGATATCATCGGCAAAATTTCATATTTATAAAAGCCAAATGCAAAACAAACCCCAAATATTACAATAGTTATGAAAACTCTTAAGCACAGACATACAATTGAAAAATACAGATTTACTGTCAGTATGTCCTGAGTCTGAGCAGTTTATGAGAATCTGGAACCCACATAACTCCTTGGCTTGATGCATAATAATAATACCAGAAATATAGTAATATTGCATTTTTTCAATCAATTGATCAAAACGAATATAATGAAAATGTTGATGCAACAATTGATGTTTTTGAGTTTACTGACATTGTGCATCATGTATATTGTCTGTTATGAAGTAGAATAGTTTATAACAAAACTACTTATTAATTCTATTTATTATTCATTTATTTATTTATTTATTATTCATATTCTGCATGGATTGAAGAAAAAAAAAAAGCTTTGATTTAGAATGTGTAGAAAGTGTGAAAGGTGGTGAGAATGTGATGAGAGAATGTGAGATATTAAAAAAAATATATACTGATACATAATACTTTTTCTGGTGGTTGTTTTTTGGGGTTTTTTTACATACTTTGTTCATGTCTACACATGAATATTTGGAATATTATTATAAATGAAATGAAGTTGTTTTCTATTCAATGTTATTCTAAAACAGTAAATAAATAATGGGGGGGGAAAAAGTCAAATCAAGTCTGATGAGGGCGACAACCAAATGGTAATAGTGCTAGATTTCCACACAACTTTCCTGAGTTCGATATACCGGGTTTAGTCCACCTGGTTGAGTTAAGGGTAGTGATTTTTCCAATCTCTCAGGTCAACATGATTTTAAAAAATTTATATGCAGATGTGCTTGTACCTGAACACCCTTAGTGTGTATACACATGCAGAGGATCAAATAAGCATCTTAAAGGTCCTATTATCAATGAAAGACTTCGGTGGATTATGGAAACAAGACCATACCCAGCATGCACACCCCCCCAAAACAGAGTTGGGCTGCTTTCATGTTGGGGTAAAAACAGTCATACATGTAAAAGCCCACTCACACATGTATACAAGTGAACATGGGAACTGCAACCCATGAATGCAGAAGAAGAAACTAAATCAAATCACGTTGCTTATAGTCAAGCTAACAGCTAGATGATACAAAAAGGTTTTGTTTTGGTGGTGGTTGTGTTGTGTTGTGTGTTTTATTTCTGTCATTTTGTCATCATTATCATTATCATGTTTGTTTGGTGGGGTTTTTTTTGGTAATACTGAAAGGTTTGCAGCATATATATGTACAGATATACACTGTCACAAAACTGTACATGTCAGCCTTTTCAACACACAACTCACACACATCAACTAACATAAAAAGAAAACGAACCGCCACACAACTCACATATGTCACTGTCAATAAAAAGAAAACGAACCGCCACACAACTCTCACATATCACTGTCATAAAAAGAAAACAAACCTTCATGCAACATACATACATCACTGTCAATAAAAGAAAAAGCAAAACAAAACAAAAACAAACCACCACATCACAAAGAAAAAAAACTTACCATACAGGGGTTGACGGTCAGCGCACTTTTCAGGAACTGGAACTGCAGCATCTCACAACGACACACCTCCCCCCCAAGGTCCCCTCCCCCAGCCCGGCTGTGCACGTCACCATTCACTTGCGACACGCTCTCCCAGTCGGAAGACGCCGTCTCCGTGGTGACGGCCCACAGGTGGTACCCTTCCAGCCCCCACTCCTGTGGGGTGGGAAACAAATGTGTTTAAAAAAAAAAAAAAAAGTGTTTGTTGGTTGGCTGGCTGGTTGGATTTTATATATACTCTTTTCACACACAAGTATGGGGGAGATTTTATTACAATCCCAGTTTGGTTAAATATACTAATCATGTCAAACTGATTTGTTGGTTGGATTTAACAGACTTTGTTTACACACAAGTATGGGGTAGTTTGGGGGGGTTTTGGGGGTTGTTTTTTTTATTGTTATACTCCCAGTTTGGTTAAATATACTTATCATGTCAAACTGAGGGAAACTAGGCCTATAGGTTTGCTCTGTTGGCCAAATTTCGTTGCCAACACAGTATTAAGACGACTCCAACAGGCCGGTAGTCAACTAAGCTAATCAGCGCAATTCCCTGCCTTCAAAACCGAACAGTCCTCTGGCCAGCCACAACTTGACAAACCCAACAGGTTTTAGCTCTACCTCGTCTCAATCTTTCCTGAAATTTTCATGGGTGGTGGTTGTTTATTTCAGACTATGAATTGATCAAAGAAAAGTGTGTTTTTATTTACCGGATGTCTGTGCAATGCTGGAAAGAAAGATATCATGTGAACTTATTACAGGCATTGCTTTTGCTTCTAGAAAGACTCCATATCACAGATATCACAGCTCACATTTAGATTTCAATTCATACCAAAAAATCCCAAGTCTTGTTTCATTTCATCTGTGTTGTGTGAGGTGTACTGAGGACCAGCAGGCCATGTCAAGTCCTGAATAAATGCCAATAATAAAATGCCAATATTGATGAAAGACTAAAACTTGGATCAAACCACACTTTCATGTGGAATGGCATGTGCACACACACGTAAGCATAATCTCCCACTCCCTCTCTCTCCCGGTCTGTCGCTCTCTCTCAATTTGACACTCATACACACACACTCTAACTCACTATCTCTCTCTCTTACTCTAACACACATACCCCTCTCTCCCTCTCCATGCTGATCTACTTACCATGCAGGTTATAGAGGAGGGATACAGCCTGTAATGACCTTGTGTGCAGCTGAAACAACACAAACACAGTAAAACCCGTGGTTATCAAGTTTCACATTATGGGGAATCTGAGGAGTGGACAGACTTGACACGCACAACAGCTGAGTGGTTAAAGCACTGGGCTCTGATGGTCCTGAGTTTAAACACCAGTCATGTCGCCTGATCTATTCTGGCTGAAGATTTTTCTGATCTCCCTGATCAACATATGTGCAGACCTGCTAATGCCTGAATCCCTTTTATGCATATAATCATGCAGAACATCAAATATTCATGTTAAAGATCCTCTAAGCCATGTCAGTGTTCCGTGAGTCATAGAAAACATGAATAAATCCAACATGGACACCCCTGAAAATAGACTGTAGTTGCCTAAATGGCAAGGTAAAAGCAGCCATACACATTGAGCCCCACTCACAGATAGGAGTGAACATCATGGGAGCAGCAGCCCATGAACAGGGAAAAAACAAAAACAACAACAAAACCCCAAATACACAGTCATGTGGAAACTGACGTCCCATTCTTTAACCACTTGTTCCATAAGTCCATCTTCATGATGTATTACATTCCTGGTAAAGATTTGCAAATTTCTATCATCTGGTTTGCCAGCTTCATCAATTCTCTTGCAACATTTTCATTGGCTCCCTATCTCACACAGAATAAAGTACAAGTATCAGCGCTGTTGTAAATGTATCAGCAAATCTGCCCCTTCCTATCTCTGTAGCTGCCCTCACCTCTACACTCCATTTCACTCTCTCTGATCAGCATCGGATCCACTCTGTTTCCATCTTCTTAGATTCAAATACTCTACACTTGGCCGACGCTCTTTCCCTGTCTCAGGACCTTGCACTTGGAACAAGCTCTCTCTTTGGCACTGTCAGGTCTTTCCGTTCAGCTCTTTCAAGTCTGGCCTTAAAACCTACCTCTTCCCAAAATATCTCACCACCCTCCCTCTCCTGCTTCTTCCTTGTCTATAGTTTCTCCAGCTTACAATTTACATGTATTCATAAGTTTTGCTTTTTGTCTCCAAGATCCAGAGTTGTGCGTGCATGTGAATGACCGGCGTGTAAGCGCTTTAATTAGTCTGCGCAGAAGATTTGGTGCTTTAGAAATACTCATTATCATTACATCGTTTTCATTCTTCATCACCCAAAACCTGTATCCTCCTCACCTGTAATCCCCGCCCAAGGTGCAGAGAAGAAGAGAGCCGTAGACGCTCCATAGCGACAAACCCCCATTCAGCCACGCCACGGCCAGCGCAGTACCATCTGGTGTCCAACGCATGCACCGGATAGGGCCTGCAACTCCGCCCGCATCTGTAACAAACGTCAGCTTCACTAAAAGGAAACGTTCTTCATTTTTAATCAAAAAAAGATTATGAGCTAACAATCAATGCAAAATTTTGGTATATCTATAGTGTAATGTTCACAAACAAGTTACCTGTTACCTAACCTTTGAAGTCTGCTGATGTCACTGAGGTACCAGTGAACATACTGACCAATGATCTTTTGTATCTATAAGTGATAAAAAATGTGATTTACTGGGTATTTACTGCTACTTCTTCTGTGTCCGCAGGCTCCAATACCAATGCTCATTTGTATTTTTGAGAGGGCAGATTAGTTTATTTTTCTTATGGTAGTCGTGGTCATTTGCACAGCTCTCCATGCCACCTGTACCTGACTGCTTGGTACACAAGCTAGTCCTTTCTCTTTGGGAAAAGCCCACAATCAGCTCCTTCAAAGACAGCCCTAAAAACTCAACTATCTTCTTCAAAGTCAGCCCTAAAAGCTCAACTATCGCCTTCAAAGTCAGCCCTAAGCTCAACTATCACCTTCAAAGTCAGCCCTACAAACTCAACTATCGCCTTAAAAGTCAGCCCTAAAAGCTCAACTATGTCCTTCAAAGTCAGCCCTAAAAGCTCAACCAACTATCCCCTTCAAAGACCGCCCTAAAAACTCAACTATCTCCTTCAAAGTCAGCCCTAAAAACTCAACTATGTCCTTCAAAGTCAGCCCTAAAAGCTCAACCAACTATCCCCTTCAAAAACAGCCCTAAAAACTCAACTATCTCCTTCAAAGACAGCCCTAAAAGCTCAACTATCTCCTTCAAAGACAGCTCTAAAACCTCAACTATTTCACAAATGTTTTGCAAGCCTTCTCTTCTTATTGCTTCATTCCCAGCTTCAATTCACCCTTGTAAGCTTTTCCTGAGTATGCGTGCAAATGATTAATATGTTCAATGCTTTGCTCTTTTTTTTTTCATTACTTCAACCTTGTCAAGTGTTCATGTATATGCATATGAATGATCAGTATGTATTGTATTTTGATTTTTTTTTCAACAGACAAGATGTAGCACTGTCTAAAAACCATTAATAATATAATCATAATGTAACAGAAATGTATACATGAATGTACACAAAACCTGCAGAAACCTCTGACAAGAAATAAGAGGATATACCTTTTAAGCACAGTGATGGCAGTGTTACATACAGGAACTTAAAGAAAAGTTATTTGTTCAGATATACAAGGCATTCAATGCTCAGCAAGAACACATACCAGCGCTTTTTTTTTTGTGTGTGTGTGTGCTCTTTTTTTAAGCTGAGAAAAAAGCTAGCTGATGGTACCCACCAGGAAACTCTCTGCTAGAGATGACTAGTTTGTGCGACAGCTCCAGCGCCCCCACCTCCTCGTCTGTCATGTACACCAGACCTTCTCCACTGCAAAACACAGCATGAGCAATACATTTCAAGCCAAACCCTCGGGACTGCACACAGCTCTCAACTTCCGCACTGCACGTTCAGCATATGTAGCCCCCGAGAAAGGAAGATAACTGCACACACTCCCCCCCATCCCTCTCCAGTATTCCACACAAGCATGCAAAATAGTCATTCTGGTCTTCCATGTGTGTTGTGTCCCTTTGGGTTGTTTGGGGGGGAGGGGGAGGGGGGTGGGTGTTTGTCATTTTTCAAGAATTTTTTTTTTTTTACATATATAAATTAATCATTAAAAAATGAAATAAAGTAAAAAAAATAAAATAAAATAAATAATAATAATAGTAATTATATATATATATATATATATATATATATATATATGTGTATATATATATGTATGTATATATACTATGATGAAATTCAAGTGTAAAGACATGTAACTAACTACAAGGGGCTTGATTAAACAAAGATGCCTCAAAAGATAAACACATAAATCAAACGTCTTTGCTGCAAAGAACAAATTTCAACAACTGACTGACATGCCTGCTGAATTAATAGGAAAACATTCTAAATCTAAAGATGCTTAAGATTTAATGATGCCCAAAAAAGAAAGTGTATATCATATTTTTTCCCCAATGGTATAACTCTTTTGTTTAATGGTATAACTCTTTTGTTTAAACAAATGTGTTATGCTCAGATAATTTACAGAGAATAGAGAAGTAGGGAAGTATTCACTGAAAAAAATGTCATTGAAAAAAAAAATCTCAAAGCAAAAGTTACATACAAAACAGCATTACTTGAATGCTGGAAAATATATGCGTAATCATTTACCTCAAATCTCAACATGTGCACATATTGGCATAACCATCACACACGCATGCAAATACACAAGCACACACTCACACACACACACACACACACACACACCGCACACACACATACACACACACACAAATATCAACTTCATGCTCTTTTCCATCCAACCACAAATGCACAAGCAGAAAACCAGAAACACAGACTAACCTCTTAGCGCCAAAGGCAATGAGACGATAGCGATGATTCACAGCCACACAGGTAGCATTCGTCAGCTCTTGTGCCCAGACCCCATGTGCTGTCTGTGAACAAACAACAGAACATACACAGAGGTGAGCAAAGTACCTCAGAATATATACAAGAAATGAGCAAAATACATTAGAAAATTATACAGAGGTATGAAAATACCTCAGAAAGTACACACAGGTGACCAAAAAACCTAAGAAAATTATACAGACATGACCGACGGGTGCAATAGCCAAGTGGTTAAAGCACTGGACTTTCAATCTGAGGGTCCTGGGTACAAATCTGGTGGGTAAAGGGTGGAAATTTTTCTAATCTCCCAGGTCAACATGTGTGCAGACTTGCTTGTGCCTGAATCCCCTTCATGTGTATACACAAGCAGAAGATCAAATATGCATGTTAAAGAACCTGTAATCCATGTCAGCATTTGGTGGGTTATGGAAACAAAAACATACCCAGCATGCACACACCCGAAAACAGAGTATGGCTGCCTACACCGCAGGGTAAAAACAGTCATACACGTAAAAGTCCACTCATGTACACACAAGTGAATGTGGGAGTTGCAGCCTACAAATGAAGAAGAAGAAGAATACAGTGATGACCAGAATATTTCAGAAAATGTACAGAAAGGAACAAAATACCTCAGAAAATATAAAGAAATGAGGAACATACTTTAGAAAATGTTCAGAGTTGAGCAAAATACCTCAGGAAATTATAGTTGTTTTTGTTTTGTTTTTTTTATACACAGGTGAGCAAAATACCTCAGAAAATATACAGAGGTGAGGAACATACTTCAGAAAATGTACAGATCTGAGCAAAATACCCCAGGAAATGTGTGCAGCTGGGCAAAATATCTCAGGAAATTATACACATGTGAGCAAAATACACCATAAAATCATAGAGGTGAGCAAAATATATCTGAACATGTACATAGCTGACAAAAATACCTCAGAAAATATACAGGTGAACAAAAATACCTCAGAAAATATACAGAGATGAGCAAAATACCTCAGAAAATGTACCGAGGTGAGTCTTAAAATCTGGAGGTAGAAACGTAACTGATATTTCATGTACAAGTTACCACCAGTTATAAGGGATAATCATTTGTTTGTGTGCTTGTTGTTAGGGGCTTTTCTTTCAAGGAAGGATGGAGAAGCTTTTGTTTATTTCTTTACCACTCCACACCCATTATTTTGTATTTTCTAGTTGGTTTTCCCTCACAATGCTAAATAAATGTATCCTCACCCATACATACATCATTATCCTCCTACCACCCTCAGTCACAATATTCCAATTTAAACAAGAGAGGCAAGGCCTTCAAGACTCACTTGTGATACACTTTTTTTAAAAATCCAAGCTTTTTATGTATTGAGTATAATGCATTTACTGTTATATTTATATTTTTTGTATTCTCTAAACTTGGCACTTTGATCTGATATTCGACCCAACAAAAGATCTGTCATTATTATCATTTTTTGTTCAAACAGGAACTTCTTTTGCTAAGCATGGAAGTTTTGTTTATTACAAACGTTTTGGTGCAGACAGTAAAATAAGGGAAATCACTCTGTAATTAATGCTAGGGATCTTTCTCATCTTAAACATTACATTTTGAAATTATACATAAAAAGCTTGGATTTTTTTTTTAAGTGCATCACAAGTGAGTCTTGAAGGCCTTGCCTCTCTTGTTTCAAAATGTAATGTTTAAGATGAGAAAGATCAGTTTAAAGCAAATTAACTCCACTAGCATTACAGAGTAATTTCCCTTTTTTACTATCTGCACCAAAACGTTTTGCAAAATAAATAAAACTTCCATGCTTAGCAAAAGAAGTTCCTGTTTGAACAAAAAATGATAATAATGACTGCTCTAGCTGTTGGGTCAGAATATCAGATCAAAGTGCCAAGTTTAGAGAATACAAAAAATATAAATATAACAGTAAATGCAGTTTGCATATAATTAGGCTTCATTCTTTATATTTTTTTGTGTCCATCCCAGAGGTGCAATATTGTTTCAAATAAGATGACTAAAAAGAACTGAATTTTTCCTATTTTTATGCCTAATTTGGTGTCAACTGACAAAGTATTTACAGAGAAAATGTCGATGTTAAAGTTTACCACGGACACACAGACACACACACACACATACACAGACAACCGAACACCGGGTTAAAACATAGACTCACTTTGTTTACACAAGTGAGTCAAAAAACCACGAACCATTGATTCTGCCACCCTACCTCTCCTAATCAGGACTGCCTAACGGAAACATTATTGACCTTGTGGAACCATATGGACATGGGCCAAGTCTATATAAAACACAATGTAGGAGTATTTTCAGTGACTTCCCCATTTTGTCTTCTTACATGTTATAACACTTTATACCAGAAGAAGTTGAAAAAAAAAAAGATATTTAGTTTTTCTTCTTGTGTAAATTGTATCTCTAACTCTATATTATGTATATTACAGCAGAGGCTTTTCTCTTTTTTTTAATGTTTCAGTTTTGTGTGTGTGTGTTGGGGGGTAGGGGGGGGGGGAACTTATCTTCAAGCATGTCAGAAGAAAAATGATGCAACATTGTTTTTCATGTTGGACTTATTCGCATTTTGCTTCTCCTTTACAGCACCTCCCACGCGAAGCCAACATAAAAATGTGTAATGTTATGAACTCTGTTGAAATCAACAGGCCTCAAAAACTACAACAGCTGACATGGCAAAAGTTTCCATCACATTAAATCAACTGATAATCAGCTGTCACCACTCTCTGCAAACGCACAGGGTCATGTAACATAACACCTTTAGGCCTTTTAGTTCAACCATCAACATGTTTGTGAATGTGTAAGACTCAACAGTGGGCTGAGACTGAGAGACTGTGTAGTGTGAGATACGAGCTTTTGTACGTGTAAATAATTTCCAGTCAGATTAGGAAAGACATAATTATGGTATGGTATGGTATGGTATGGCATGGCATGGCATGGCATAGTATGGTATGGTATTGCATTATACTGTTATATTTTGCATTGTATTGCAGTGCATTATATTGCATTACATTGCATTGTACTGTACTGTACTGTACTGTACTGCAGATGCTACACAGTGACAACATACACTCATCAAGGACTTGAGTACATAGCGCTGATGTCTAAACTGAAAGAGTTCAGAAGGGACTGGAGTTTGGGTTTGGGTTTAGTCAGCTGGTTTAGTTGGATACAGGTTTGTTTCAGAGAGCAGGTGGGAAGAGGGTGGAATGAGGTATTCATTCATTCATCACTGTTGCTCATAGCCCTGCCAACCACTCCTTATCAGGGCTAGTAGGGGGGCCTGCAATAACAATGAAATCTCTAAAATTTCTAGATAAAAAACTCTTTCAGCAGTCTGCACTAAACACACAGGTGACTGAGTCATAGGGGTGGTCCTACGTGGTGGTTCTTTGCGTTTCTGAAGGTGACAAGTTTAAAGTTTTGGCTCACCGAATCCTGCACCCAAGCACTGCTTGGTCATTGAAAATCACTTCATTAAAACATTTTCCATGTTCCTACGTATGCATAAACCGCAAGCAAAAGAAGCTAACTTCTACAGTTTTTCTGGCTGTGCTGACACATCAGTTTGGACGTAAAAGCAGTCAATTCCAGTATGCATATTTTCTGTGTGTTTTCTGCACCAGTACAGGAGAGGAACCTGGGGTTGATTGGATTAATAAACCTTTTAGCTCCTACTGGACCATGAAGGATTACAACATTGTTCAACAAACATGCCCAACTTGCAAACATATGCAAACAGCAAAAGTTGCTGAACAAAATGAAA
The DNA here is from genome assembly GCF_041734735.1 of Babylonia areolata. Classification (NCBI taxonomy): domain Eukaryota; kingdom Metazoa; phylum Mollusca; class Gastropoda; order Neogastropoda; family Buccinidae; genus Babylonia; species Babylonia areolata. Next base: position 35,248,177 of record NC_134895.1, on the reverse strand, counting down.
CAACTTTTCTCAATTCATTAACTTGCTAAACTTCAGCTGTACTTTTTTTTTTTTTTACTACATTCAGACACACACACATGTACACTGGGCAACTCATTGCCAGGCATGGGAGGTGACGTGCAGCTTTCATCATCTAAACCTCCTACCTTCTTCTCGGAGCGTGAGGTAGGGGGTATGACAAAGACGGCTCGACCACTGGACAGCACCATGCTGTATCCACCCAGGGTGGGGCTGTACTCCATGTGGGTCGTGTGCCCATAGTCTGACAGCTTGGACGCTGAAGACAAAAACAACCTCCTCAAAAAAAAACATTCTCAAACAATGAAAATAAAGAAAAAAAACAAAAAAAACCCACCCCAAACCATTCCCAAACAATGAAAATAAAGATAACATAAAACCAAACCATGGTCTGTCTAACAGCTTCAATGCTGAGAACACCACAAAAACAAAAAAACAAAAAAAACCCAAACCATTCCCAAACAATGAAAATAAAGGTAACATAAAACTAAACCATGGTCTGTCTAGACTAGGTTCAGATGCTGACAACAGACAAAAAAACATTCCCCCCAAAATGAAAATAAAAATAACGTAAGATGAATGTCAAATTTCACTTTCAGTTTTGAGGAGGTGTCAAAGAGTGCAGGCTGATCCATACATGCTACACCACATCTGCAGTTTTATAAAGGAAAAAAAAAAAGCCTGATTTTCGCAAAACACTTGATTCACTTATCAGGTCATGGGAGCCTTTCTGTAAAACACTGACACAGAATGGGGAGAAAAGAAAAGAGAAAAAAAAACGTAAATACAATCAAGTAAATGTCATAGTTATTTTATCTTATCCATCAGACATTTCACTGTCTGAAAGTGAAACACATAGTGTGTATCTTGTCATGAGAGAAGAAAAATGTGAACATAAATATGTAATAGCTGCTGGGGGGTTTTGTTTGTTTGTTTGTTTTTATAGTGAGGTTATTCCACCACAGAACTTTACCTACAGGTTTGTCATACGAGGAAAAGATCGTTAAAACTTTTTTGTATATATGACCCATTTAAAAGTATTTAAAAAAAAAAATTATTCAAAAGTACAATCAATGACCCATAGCAGAAAATGGGTTAGGGCAGCAGATGGGAGGCCGTAGGAGGGGGGTGGGGTGGGGGTGGAGGGGCTCAGTGTGGAAGAGGGGTGTAGGAATAAATAAAGCAGGAAAGCCAGCAATGTCACACAGTCAATGAATCACCATCATCCTCATTACAGTTCACACTGTAATCGGAAAGAAGGGAGGGGAGGGGGCTGAGGAGGGGTTGGGGGGGGGGGGACCAGGGAAGGAATGTGTGTGTGGGATGGGAGGAGCAGGGCCCTGTGGCATGGGGCTGGTAGTGGGGAAAGAGCAATGTGGGTGGGGGGAGGTATGTGTGTGTGAATGGGTGTAGGCATCAACTGGGTGAGGGGATGAGTGAGAGGAAGGAAATGGAAAGTAGACCGAGTACAGGGAAACACTTAAAACAAACACACATGTACACACACACACACACACACACACACAAACACACACACACACCACGCATGAATGAGAGTGCACACACGTACACACACACACACACACACACACACAAAAGGAATCATACAAGGAAATATAATCCTTAGACTCTTCACTCATTCTCAATCACTCACTCATTCACTTTTTTTTCTTTTAGTACTCTTGCACACTCTTTTCCAGCTAAAAGGAAAAAAGTTTATTTTCATCATCATGATTAATTTCTCCCCAACCCAAATCCCCTGCAAAGAAAAAAAAAATCCATGAAAGTCAAACAAAAATTTCCCTCCCACTCATTCTTCCACATACAAGAAGAAATAATAATCCCTTGAATTTCCTCAATTTTTTTTTTTTCCAACATAGAATTCGTACATTTTTCCTCCACTCAACTAACCAACTAAAACTAGTAAAAGAAACTATTAAATTTTATAGCTGTCCCTCAAAGACTTCACTCTTTGAGAAAAAAAATATTATAAAAAAAAAAAAAAAATTAAAGGGGGTGGGGGGGGGAATAAAACTGAGGAATCAACAAAAATTACTGCATGTCAAAGTCACAAGTGGATCCACAGAAGAAGTACTTATCATAGTTGTTAAGAGCTTTTCCTTTCTTTCTGCATTCATGGGCTACAGCTCCCACAATTACACGAATGTATTCACGAGTGGTCTATTTCGTGACATGACAATTCTAATCCCTGCCATTATATGCAGCCATACTCTCTAATTTCAGAACTGTGCATACTGGATAATGTTCTCGTTCCCATAACCCAACAAACACTGACATCATTTATGGACTTATTAACATGTGTATTTGATCTTCTGCATGCATATTGACACTAAGGGAATTAAGGCACCTACAGGTCTGCACATATGTTCACCAGGGAGATCAGACACACCCTGACAGTAAACCAACCACACGCCAATACTAGGATCAAACCCAGGACCCTCAGATCAAAAGTACAACACTCCAACAACTCGGCTGCTGCACCCATCCTAACTGTCCCTCATAAATTTCATTCTTTAAATATGGACATAAAAACAATAAACAAACAAAACAAAAACAAAATAACCTCTAAGGTTTACAGAAGGAAAGCAACAAAAGAAGGAAGTACATAACACAACCGTTATCGGCTGGAAAAAAAAAAAAAGGAAAGACAACCACTTTCATCAGCTTCCTACGGAACAGGAATGTTTGTAGTGCGACAACCACTTTCATCAGCTTCCTACGGAACAGGAATGTATGTAGTGCATGCACAATACTGTGTAGTGCTGACTGGCAACTGGCAACAGCCAGGAAGTCCTAATTTGCAACAAGTCCTTAATTTGGTGCACTGCAAAAGAACCCATGGCAACATAAGTATTGTCCTCTGGCACAACTCTGTAGAAGAAATCCACTTTTATAAGTACACACACACACACACACACACACACACACACACACACACACACACATATCTATATATATATATATATATATACATGCACTCAAGACCTCACTAATGGGCTGGGTTATACTGCTGGTCAGGCATCTGCATAAAAGATGTGGTGTAGCGTATACGGTTTTGTCAAAATACAGTGATGCCTCTTTGAGAAACTGAAGTTGAATCTGTTGTAGACTTAAGTTAGACCAGATCTCGGAATGTTCTTATATACATCAATTTCTATATGAATATAGTTATGATATATATATAAAACACATATGCACACACGCACGCACACACACACACATACACAACACACACACACACACACACACATTTCTACACACATACACACACAAACAGGTACAAATAAACATACATGATACATATATATAAACATACCAAACATACAGGTAAAATAAACATACATGATACATATATATAAACATACCAAACATACAGATACATGCAAACATTTATTCATCCACCCAAACCCAAATCTGCACACATGCATGCACAAACACTCATGCCTGCATGCACATACACGCCCACATATGCACACACTCACACATAATCACATAAAATAATTTACACATACACAGAATTCCCAAATCAAAAACAATACACACAAACATGTGACAAAAGATTCTATCATTTTCACAAATTTATTTCCATTTCATTTTAAAAATGATTTAAACCCTATCATTTAAAAAAAACAAAAAAAACAAACATCAATACTTCACACTGATGCATGGTGGTTCTGGCACTCTCACCTTTGAACTGCTGAAGGTCAGAGGACACAGGAATGTCGGAGAGATGGAGCGTGGCCTTGTCGTTGCGGTTCCCATTCCACCGCAGTCGGTTCAAGTTGCCATCTTCTGTGGCCACCACCAGTTCGTCACGCACTGAGAGAAAGCTGATGGACAGAACAGACAGAAACACACAGTTGTATTACACTGCATAGCATAGCATAGCATTGCATAACACTGTATTGTATTGTGTTGTAGTGTACTGTGTACTGTACTGTACTGTACTGTACTGTACTGTATTGCACTGCATTGCATTGCATTGCATGGCATGGCATGGCATGGTATTGTATTGTACTGTATTATTCTGTATTGCATTGCATTGCATTGCATTGCACTGCACTGCATTGTGTTGTGTTGTGTTGTCTTGTCTTGTCTTGCGTTGTATTGTGTTACATCGCATCACATTACATTGCATCATATCGTCTCGTATCGTCTCATATCTACTACATATCTTATTCGAACAAACTAAATAAACTTAAATTCAGTATCATGCAGCTCGACTCATGCTCCATAAATCCAGGCAACGGATCCAGTGCAACAACACTGCCCAGAACAGTCTTCACTGGCTTCCTGTGAAGGCTGGATTCCAATATATGATTGCTTGTCTTTGTTTTCATTGTCTCTAGTCACATCCTAATGCCACTATACCCTTCTGAACTTCTACATCCACATACACCATCCTTCTGGGACGTTACAATCTTTTGAAACTTCTTTGCTTATTTTTCTTTGGTTCTCCCTTGAGACCTTTGATAAAATTCTTTAAAAAATTATAACAAATAAATAAAAATTTAAAAACTTTCTTTGTCTTTGTCCTCACTGTCCGGAACTCTCTACCTCTGTCCCTGAGCAAAATGCAGTGGTTTTCACCTTACAACAAGAAGCATAAGATGCACCTTTTAGAATTTCACCTCTCATAATGCTTGCGACAGTGCCAATGCATGCTTCTTTCTGGTGGTGTTGTTTTTAGGGGTTTTTTGTGTGTGTAACTGTATTTTGTTGAGATGTTGCATGGAGAGGAGGGATGGTAAGACAGTATTGTGTGATATGAGCTGTGCATTAGTTGGACCTTACTTTGTGCTGGTTTGTATGTGTTTGTAAAATCATGTGTGTGCATCAATACGTATGCTGCTGTGTTTTAGAGGCATCAGTTTTGGTGTGGTTACTGCTTAAAAAACGGTGGCTACAGCAAATGTCATAGTATGACCATATGTACACAGGCATCCTCATGTAATGAATATCTATTTCCATCAGATGTGAGGATCTTTTTTCCCCCCTGAGGGGAGGGGGTAAATATAGCATAAAGTGGACACTGATTACAGAGCTGTTTCAGACATACTCCGCTCATTCTAAAACCACCTTAGTGGTGGAGTTTTCACACTAAAATGTGTGTATATGGGAATAAATGTGTGTGTGTGTGTGTGAGTGTATATGCGTGCGTGCGTGCGTATGTGCATGTGCGTGTGCCTGTGCGTGTGCGTGCGCATGTGTGTGAGTGTGTGTGTGTGTGTGTGTGTGTGTGTCTGTGTGTGGTGTGTGTGACTATCAGTGAGTCTGTCCAAGTGCTTGTGTCTAGTCAATGTGTCTGCAAACGTGTGCACACTTGTCTGCTCACATACATAAAGGTGTATGTATACATACATGTGTGCGTACATATGCATGCATATGTGCAGCACGTGTCCACAGCAAATCCATGTACAATAAGATGATTGCATCACCATGTATGGGCACACATCTTTCCTTGCATGGCTGCATGCACTCTCTCTCTCTCTCTCTCTCCTCAAGGTTTTCCCACTGTTAATGCAATCCCCTCACCACATCAAAATGCTTCACAGAGCAGCACAGAAAGCTGGCTATAAATCACTCATAAATTCTGCCCTTTCCTTGGTATTCCTATGCTAACACACACACACTCATGCACGTAGGCACGGGCACACACACACACACACACACACACACACACATGTACACTGCAATAGCAGGAACAGCAGAACCCCCCCGCGCCCCCCCCCCCCCCCCCCCAGCACCCCCGCCCCCCCCTCACCCCCCAAAAAAGGCTGTATATTTCTCATAAACTCATCTTTTCTGGTTATCCCTGTGGCAAAATTATAACGAAAGAACACATGCACACGCATACACACATGTTCACACACACCTGCAAACACACACACACACACACACACACACACACACACACACACACACACACACTAGTACAGCAGCAGCAGCACAAAAAAAATGGCTACATATTCTTAAGAAAGACTGATCTTTTCTTGTCACCCCTATGCCAACACACACATACACGCACACCTACATACATGCACACACATGCATGAACACACACACACACACACACACACACACACACACACACACACACACATTCACCAATGGAAACCCAAAACCTGCTGCAGCCCGTTCTAACTTATCATATCGTTCACTGTGCGGAAACAACAAAAGAATCAATGTACAGGCTATTTCTGTACCTGTAATTGCGCAAATCAAAAGCGCAGTCCTCAGGTGTTCCATTCACACACAACCAACATGCTAACCATGTTATCTTTGGTGACAGGAAGGAGAGGGGGAGTCAGGGGAGGGGGGGGGGGGAGAGGGGCGGGAGGGGGGCAGAGAGGGGGGAGGGGCAGGGGGGAAACACTTGCAGACAGAACATAAACAAGTAGGAAGTTTGTGTGTGGTTTCTTTTTCTCTTGAAAAAAAACAAAAAAAACAAAAAACAACTACCGGTAGACTAAAAGGAACAGTTTGCTGATGACATTTCTGCTGCAGTTGTAAAGAAACTGTGAATGAATACTTGAGTCTGACTGAATTTGTGTAGAACACCAGAAATTTGGACTGTGATTCAGGACTCTATTAGCGTATAAGGTGTGACAACACGTTTGGTTTTCTGCTTGAATTAATTTTCCAAGTCAGCTGCTTTTGCTAACAGTCTGCATTCAGAAAAAATATATAATTTGTTTCTCTCACATTTATGGTTCACTCGCTGATAACCAGTAATTCTTCCTTTTCTTATTCAGATCCATATGTCTGGAACAGTTTACCTCACGATCTTCACCACTCTCCTTCACTTCAATCTTTCAAAACTGGTCTGAAAACACATCTTTTTGAAAACGCCTATCCATAGACCTTCCACACCTTTTCAGTTATAAGCCATGCAAACTCTCTCTCTCTTTCGTTGTGTGTGTGTGCGCGCGCGCGTGCATGTGCGTGTGCGTAATTATGTAATACGCATAGTCTCTTAATCTGTTTTACATTATTGTGCGCTAAATCATTATTTTTCTTCTTCTTTCTTTTGTGAGTTATTGCGCGCGCGCGTGTGTATGTTTGATGTTTATTGTAAAGTGCTTTGAGCTCTCTTTAAGGGAGGAAAGTGCTCAACAAATGTCCATTATTATCATTATTATTGAATTATTAACTTCAAACTGTCAAAAAACAAAACCAAAAAACACCCTGAATCATGTAACGGCAATTGCCCTATCATGATGAGGATCAGCTGAACAACCATTAAACATAATTATTGCCAATCAAACATCTAACCCCAGTCTACCAAAAGATGAATGCTTTCTTCAAATGATTCCAGCAGATTCCAACTGTACATCAGTATTTTTAGGCTGCAAATTGTCCTAATTGAATAAGATGTTAATCTATGGTGAAAACTGAGCTCTTGAATTAAATCACAGACTTGTGTGGGTAGGGGGGCATGGGTGGACACATGGCCTTTTCTTTATTCCTAGTTGCATTTGTATTTCTATTTATCACAACAGATTTCTCTGTGTGAAATTCGGGCTGCTCTTCCCAGAGCCACCCTTTTTTTTTTGTATTTTTTCTTGCGTGCAGTTTTATTTGTTTTTCCTATAGAAGTGGATTTTTCTACAGAATTTTGCCAGGAACAACCTTTTTGTTGATGTGGGTTCTTTTAAGTGCACTAAGTGCATGCTGCACACGGTACCTCCGTTTGTCGTCTCATCTGAATGACTAGCATCCAGACCACTACTCAAGGTCTAGTGGAGGGGAAGAAAATACTGGAAGCTGAGCCGTGATTTGAACCAGTACGCTCAGATTCTCTTGCTTTCTAGGCGCATGCGTTACCTCTAGGCCATCACTCCACAATTGTGTATTTTGTTTGCCTTCTATGCACGCATCTTTCAGTTTATCATTATATTTTTTATGTATTCACTTACGTGCCTTGTTTATTCAGTTTATTCCATTTTAAGTTAATGTTTTAAACAAACCTAGGATAGGCTCTCAAGGTCTAACAGAGCACTGGGTTTACATGTAATTGTCAACCATCTGTTGTTGTCTTTCCCTTTTAAAGCAGATGTGACGTAGCCTAGCACATTTTGAGCTGACACCTTGAAACGGAAACTGATGGGCGCAACAGCCGAGTGGTTAAAGCATATGACTTTCAACCTGCGAGTCCCAGGTTCCAATCCTGGTCATGGCGCCTGGTGGGTAAAGGGTGGAGACTTTTCTGGTCTCCCAGGTCAACATATGTGCAGACCTGCTACTGCCTGAACCCCCTTCGTGTGTACACGCATGCAGAAGACCAAGTATGCACATTCATGATCATGTAATGCATGTCAGCATTTGGTGGATTATGGAAACAAAAAAATATCCGGCATGCACCCAGCCACTCACCCCCCTTTAAAAATGGAGTATGACTGCCTACATGGTGGGGGTAAAAGCAATCATACATGTATGTAAAATATCACTTGTGTATACAAGT
>NC_134895.1:35207174-35232174 GCF_041734735.1 Babylonia areolata | reverse complement strand
CACACACACACACAATCATCTGAATGCCAGCCTTAGAACCATCCATCAACAAAAACAAGCTCATGCTCAGCAGAAAAGCAAACAAACAAATGAAAGAAAACACAAACTCAAGTCAGCAGAAGTTCAAGGAGTCACACAAGGTGAGATCATCACATGAAGCATGCACTGTTCTTCTAAAAAAAAAAAAAACAAAAAACGAATATATTCTACAAATAAATAAAATAAGATATATATATATATATATACAACAATAGCAAAACTCCTCCCAGGGATGACTGAAGAGAGAGACAATGAGTGATGACAGAGAGAGTGAGAGAGAGGAAGAGAGAGAGACAGAGAAGAGAGAGAGATGGAGACAGCAAGAGAGCTTGTGTGTTATATCATAGTGTGTGTGTGTGTGTGTGTGTGTGTGTGTGTGTGTCTGTGTGTGTGTGTGTGTGTGTGTAAAAGCTTGTGTATGGATGGGTTCATCACTTTACGCATACAATTTTTACATTTGATTTGTATTGTGTGTCCATGTGCGTGTGCGTGTATGTGCGCGTGTTTGACTGTGTGTTTGTGTGTGTTTGAGCATGCATGCTTTCTAGTATGCAGATGCTTGCCCATGATCATGCTTGCCTGTCTGTGTATATATTTAAACGATGTCATCAACTTTGTACACCACCTGATGAATGAATGAAAGGAATTCTGTGCAACCTGAACATGTGCTGCACCGAAAATCAATGGCGAAACACCAAAAGGATCGCTCCGTGGGTCACTTTGACACCCAGGTAATCTTTTTTTTTCTTCTTTGTCTGATGATCCATCATGAAATACTGTTGTTGTTATACAACCTTGCTTCCTTTGTGTGTGTGTGTGTCACTGTGTGTGTGTGAGTGAGTGTGTCTGTCTGTCTGTCTGTCTGTCTGTCCTTGTGTGTGTGTGTGTTTGTTTTTGTTTTTTGTTGGGGTTTTTTTTGTTGTTGTTGTTTGTTTGTTGTTGTTTTTAGCTAGAAATGTCAGCAAGAATAGGGGTTGGGAGGAACAGGTGGGGAGGTGCATCATCACCAAACATGTTCACCTGCTGAGCTGGCAGATCTGACAAGTTCATGGATGAAACACTGTGTGTGTGTGTGTGTGTGTGTGTGTGTGTGTGTGTGTGTGTGTGTGTGTGTGTGTGTATGTGAGAGAGAGAGAGTGTGTGTGTGTGTGAGAGAGAGAGAGAGAGAGAAAGAGAGTGTGTGTGTGTGTGTGTGTGTGTGTGTGTGTGTGTTGTGTGTGTGAAAGAGATAGAGTGTGTCTGCATGCGTGTGGTGTGTGCATGTGTGTGTGTGTGTGTGAGAGAGAGAGAGAGAGAGAGAGAGAGAGTGTGTGTGTGTGTGTGCTCATGTGTGTGTCTGTGTCTGTGTGTCTGTTTGTGTGTGGGTGTTGAGGGGCAGATGGGAAGAGGAGGGAGTTACCCAGTCCTTTTTACCAAGAGAGAAAAAGAATCTGCACAGATAAGAGGCACAACCATGGCCATGAAATGAGGATCATCAGAGGGCACACAGGTGGTAACAGTACCACATGGTGGGGCAGAAGGGTGTGTGTGTGTGTGTGTGTGTGTGTGTGTGTGTGTGTGTGTGTGTGTGTGTGTGTGTGTGTGTGTGTGTGTGTGTGTGTGTGTGTGTGTGTGTGTGTGTGTGTGTGTGTGTGTGTGTGTGTGTGTGTGTGTGTGTGTGTGTGTGTGTGTGTCCGTCTGAACCTCTGTATCTCAGTCTGTCTACCTGCTTGCCTCCTTTCCTCCATGCCCCTGAATTTGAGAAAGAACCATTTCACCACCTTGGAAAAAAAATTTTTAAATAATAATAAAAACAAGCCAACTGTTCCAGCCCGCACACTTGCTGACAATGATATGATTTAACTTCATGCACAAAACCACCCCCAGCTCAACACAACACAACACACACACACACACACACACACACACACACACACTCACACACACTCACACACATACACACACACAATCACTTTACATATTATATGTATAATCACTTAACAGAAGGAAAGAAATCATTCAACTCCACAATCTAGTTAACTGTAAATACTTCACTACATGTGTGTAAACAACTGTCAACCCTAGTTGTAGATGTTTTCTGCGGGTATTCTGGCAGACACAGGCCTATAAGCTATTTCCATTATTCTGCAAAGTCACGCCTGGGGTTTGCAACACATCATAGATCATCGGTATTGATTCTGCTGCCAAATGTCTGGTTCTTTGTCTTGCAAGGCGGTATTTTCCTTCTTTTTCCTCTGCCTTCTGTGGACTAAAACTCCATCATTTAATCTTGTTGACTCCAGCAAGGGTTTTACAGGTATTACTGTGCAACACCTTTCTTTTTGCCATGTAGACAGCCATTCAAGCAGATGGGGAAAAAAAACAAAAAAAAAACAACAACTGACGGGCGCCATAGCCGAATGGTTAAAGCGTTGGACTTTCGATCTGAGGGTCCCGGGTTCGAATCACGGTGACGGCGCCTGGTGGGTAAAGGGTGGAGATTTATACGATCTCACAGGTCAACATATGTACAGACCTGCCAGTGCCTGAACCCCCTTCGTGTGTATGCGCAAGCAGAAGATCAAATACGCACGTTAAAGATCCTGTAATCCATGTCAGCGTTCGGTGGGTTATGGAAACAAGAACATACCCAGCATGCACACCCCCGAAAGCGGAGTATGGCTGCCTACATGGCGGGGTAAAAACGGTCATACACGTAAAAAGCCGACTCGCGCATATACGAGTGAACGTGGGAGTTGAAGCCCACGAACACAGAAGAAGAAGAAGAAGAAAAAAAAAAAAGTATTATGGGAGGACAATACGCCCACACTGCACAAGCCTGAGACTGAGCGATGCCCTGAGAGAGACCAGGAACTGGGAGAGAACTGGTTGCCAGGTCATCAGTGGGATAGAAGACAAAGAAGAAGAAGAAGATGTTCATGCAGCATATATTCATGGTTACACGACGGGTGCAATAGCCGAATGGTTAAAGCGCTGGACTTTCAATCTGAGGGTCCTGGGTTCGAATCTCGGTGCACCTGGTGGGTAAAGGGTGGAGATTTTTCCGATCTCCCAGGTCAACATATGTGCAGACCTGCTAGTGCCTGAACCCCCTTCATGTGTATGCGCACGCAGAAGATCAAATACGCACGTTAAAGACCCTGTAATCCATGTCAGCGTTTGGTGGGTTATGGAAACAAGAATATACCCAGCATGCACACCCCCAAAAACGGAGTATGGCTGCCCACATGGCGGAGTAAATAAAAAACAAACGGTCATACACGTAAAACGTTACATGTCTGTCTGAGTGTGTATGTGTATGCGTCTGAAATCTGATTGAATGACACAGGAAATGAATGATGAGCGCCCAGTGGCAGCCGTCAGTCAGCTCTACCCAGGTAGGCAGCCTGTGGTGCAAATGTCCCCGTGTATGTAAAGCGCTTACAGCTTGGTCTCTGACCGAGGATAGGTGCTACAGAAGTATCCACATCAATCAATCAATCAATCAAATATGTCAAACGCTGACAAGGATATGAGAATCTTTGACACTGCATTTGACCATCTGCTATATGTATATTACAAATGAAGGGGATCAAAGCACTAGCAGCTCTGCATATATGCTGACCAAGTAGAAGATGCCTAAAACCCATCTCCACCCTTAAACCCCCACGACAGTGCACTGACAGCAAATTTGAACCCTTGACCCTCTCACTGAAAAGCTATTGCTTTCATCACGGCAGAATTCAGTCTTACGCTGAGACAGAAATATATAAACTGCTCACTTTAATACACAGTATTATTCTTAAATGAAACTTTCTTTCCCTTTCTCAACAAAGCAATGACAAAAATATATATATCAATGTGCACTGCATATCATCGCTTAATGTCTGAACAGTTCTTTTAATCAAGAGGCTGTGTTCTGTAAAAGTTATTACATGAAATATAAAATGACAACTGACTTTCTCTAAACTTGCAACAAGCTGTACCGATGTTTTGTTGTTGTTGTTTTGTTGTTGTTTTTCTAAATAACATCAAATAGTTACAGCATCAACAGTTCCAGTACTATGCTTAATATTCATCAATTTCATGTGCACATGAATCAGAAATGTGCAATGGTCAGAGGTTACTGTGCACAGGAAACACTCCAAAATATCTGTCCATAGTAGTAATATTAGAATAGAAAGTGGTAAACTGATACAGGCACTCCTGTCTTCAAGGTATCGTAACAATGAAATATGTGGTATATCACAAATATATGTGTACAAATATATACACCCACCCACCCACATGAACACACACACACACACACACACACATATATAGCACATATGTGTGTGTGTGTGCGCATGCATGCATGCATGCATGCGTGTGTGGCTTTGGAACATACTGATACATAAAGCTGATGGGCAAAGAAAACATTCCTCAATGATATTCAAGTCTTACTGAAAAAAAAAAAGATAAGTCGAATACCACAAAAGACCATTTAAATACACAGCTTTAGAATGCCTAGTTGTTGTTTTTCCTCACAAATCCCACCCTGTCCACTCCACCCAAAGAAAATGTACAATCAATTCAAGCAAAATAAACCTAATATACAAAAGTATAAATTATAATACATGGGGTGGGGTCACAGAATAAATGAATCAATCAACTGTCAGTCACAATAAGGAAAGAGCAGCCACCTGTCACAATGAATGAATGAATGACTGGTGTTTTGACATGACCTGATTTCCAGCTGGTTCGTTCTCAGACCCACTTTCCTTTCTTTCTTTCTTTCTTTTCTTTCTTTCCTTCCTGTTTTCCTTTCTATTTCTTTGTTCCTTACATTTTAAGCCCAGCCCACCACACAGGGCCTTGTATCAGGGCTGAATAAGTGAACATACTGATCCCGTAGAATCAGAAAAAAAACACCAAGGAAAGAACATGAGGCACAAGAACAGTATAACAATATATTCAAATATACCAAGAAGTAGAACACAACTCTGACATGACTGACCATCCCATCAAATTTTCACCACAGGATTAAAACATAAACAAGATCATACATAATTAACCAACTCATATACAAGAACAGCTAAAAGGTCAAAGGTCCCATAGTCATTCGGATGAGACAATAAACTATGTGCAGCATGCACTTAGCGCACATAAAAGAACCCACGGCAACAAAAGGGTTGTTCCTGCCAAAATTCTGTAGAAAAATCCACTTCGATAGGAAAAACAAATGAAAACTGCACGCAGGTAAAAGTACAACATAAAAAATGGGTGGCGCTGTAGTGTAGTGACGTGCTCTCCCTGGGGACAGCGGCCCGAATTAAACACAGAAAAATCTGTTGTGATAAAAAGAAATACAAATACAAATAACAAATAACCTTTTACGGCCATGGGTGCAGCTGATTCATACATAATAACAACAACAGGCATGCATACAAAACCAAAAATTGCCAAAGGGCGCATCGCACATCGCGGGTTCAAAAAGGAATGCAACACAGTCCGAATGCCTAACTATCCAATCCTGAAAAAGACCTTTTTTTCATTCACTGCTTTCCTGTGAAAAATATAGATGAATGGACCAGCAGGGCAGAACAAAAAAAAGAAAGAAAGAGACAACAGAAAGAAATGAGAGACACAAAAAAAAAAAAAAAAGAAACAAAGAGAGATATAAAAGAGGTAATTTCTACCACTGAAGCCTGACACTACTGTTTATACTGAAAAAGTTCCCAGCCACCCAACAGAGGGAAGGGGTGGGGGGGGTGAGTGCACACCCATATTTGAATAAAATGAACAGACACATACAAATTAAGTGACACGCCCGTTTTTTTTTTCTTTTGCTTTCAAAGCGGAATAAGTCAGGCATAAATTCTAACAGCAGAACGATATCTGGTTGACAGGTGAAAGGCTGGGATCTGCATGTAGTGGCAAAATGTTTCCCCCCTGAACTGAAGCCAAAGAAAGCCAGAATACTGTTAGGGATTCAGGGACGGCCCAAATTGAATTCTGCAATGAGGAACAGAGTCAACACCTCTTTTCTTGTCTGGCAAGACGCGTGTACACACACACACACACACACACAGAGCGACACACACACACACACACACACACACATACACAAACACACACACACACACAGTGCTAAATACATTTTGAATCTGGAATTATTGATAAGGCTTTTTGTTGTCGTAACTCATGGGATGGGGCATGCACACATGCACACACCCATGCTCACCCAATCGCACACATGCGCAAATGACGCCTGAACATACACACACACACACACACATTCAGATAAAAGCAATATCGCCAGAACATTATTGAGATTAATGAGAACCAGGACAGATATATATATATATATATATATATATATATATACAAGACTGACAGACATCTAGACAAAGAAGAAAGGTGGCGATACTGACACTTTAAAAAAAAAAAAAAATCAAATCACTAAAAACTTGAAAAGGAGATGTGAAACAACCAAGCAGTCCATGGACAGAAAAAGAACAGCCTCAGAAAACCCACCAGACATACAATGGTGTCCATCAAACTCCGTTGATCACAAGATGAAAGAAACAACTCAAACCCCCACTCACCCTCAGACATTAAATGTCCCGTCAAAAACAGGTCACAAGGGGAAAGAAACAATTCAAACTTTCATCCCCCACCACCCCCAAGCATCACTGGACTTAAGCATCCATCACAACAGTAGCCAAGATGACAGTTTCATGGTACAGATAATCTAAGCGACCTGAGCCCATACTCCCCCACACCCAAGCCCCCATCCCTGGGTGGGATGGGGTGGGATGGGGGATGTGGGCAACGGACAAAGACAGAACAAATGGGGAGAGGTGGGAGAAGGATGGGGATATGGGTGGGCTGGAGCAAAAAAAAAACAAAACAACAACATAGTTTCAAAGACACAGCATTAGATTTAATGAAATGAACAACAAAAGCACAAGAGTTGGAGACAGTTTGAGACAGAGCGAGTGGAGAAGAAAGGTATACATGTTCAAGTACAACAAGACAGAAATGACAGACAGAGAGAAGAAAAGAGCATTGGAGTGAAACACACCCACACCCACACCCACACACACACACACACACAGAGGGAGGATAGGACAGACATGGATGGAGAAAAAACACAAACAACACAAAAAAATAAACAAACACAGCTGAAAACACTTTCCAAATGTACCAAACAACTAAGGCGATGCAGTCTTCCTCCCAAACTGACACAGCCTCACTATCCACTGTCCAGGCAACAGAAGTCTTTCTTCAGGCAACTGACAAGACTAATACCTGACCTAAAAGTAAAGCACCCATCACAACAACAGCCAAGATGACAGTTTCATGGTCCATCTGAGTCCACCACCTGGGGTGAGGGTTGGGGTGAGGGGCAAAGGACTGAGAGAGACAGAACAAATGGAGAGAGATGGGGGTTGTGGTTTGGGAGGTGGGGAGGGGGGGGAGTGGGGGGAGGGGGGAATAACAACTAAGAATAACAGACAGACAGGATTAAGCCAATGAAACCAACAAAGACACAGAGTTAGAGGCAGGCTGAGAAAGAGACCAAGAAAGAGAGACTGGGGGAGGACAAGAGGCACACAGGCAGAGAAAGAGAATGGAGAGAGAACACACACACACACACACACACACAAATGCACGCGCGCGCGCACGCGCGCACACACACACACACACACACACACACACACACACACACACACATTCACACAGAATGAAACAAAGCAGAAAACACTTTCTTAACATATTCCAAAGAAACAAGGACACATTTTCTCTCCCAGTTTAAAAGACAGAAGTCTCTTTTGTTTTACTTGAGATAAGACCGATATTTTTTTTGTCTTTCTTAAAACCGGATTGTTCAGCTGCAAATGGTAGAATCATTTTTTTGCAAACTGACAAAGAAACACTTGTCTGATGTTGCCCCCTAATATATGTTTTTCACATATTGCTTTTTTCACTTTTTTTTAAATTTTTTTTTTAATTAGTATTACTATTATTATTACTACTACCTTTTTCTATATTATAATTATTATTCATTTATTTATTTATTTATGTAAGCTTATCTATTATTTATTCCCCCGGTTTTTTTGGGGGGGGGGTTTTGGGGTTTTTTTTTGGTTTTTTGTTTTTTTGTTTTTTTGTTTTTTTTCTCAAGGCCTGACTAAGCGCGTTGGGTTACGCTGATGGTCAGGCATCTGCTTGGCAGATGTGGTGTAGCGTATATGGTTTGTCCAAACGCAGTGACGCCTCCTTGAGCAACTGAAACTGAAACTGAAACTCACTTGTTTTACATCCCCACTAACTGCTTGTTTCATTTTTGTATGTGTGCTTTTGTTTGTTTCTTTGTTTGTGGGTTGTTTTTTCCACTACTTCTTCCATCAAAATCTTTTCTCATCGGCTGCTTCTTTCATTTTTTTTTTTTCCACCAACTGCTTTTCACAACCTATCTATCTTTTCTTTGTTTTACAAAATGCTTTTTTCACTTTAGTCCCTCTTCAATATAAAGGCTGGAAGTAAAAAAGATATATTTAAAAAAAAGAAAAGAAAAAAGAAAAAAAGACAATGTACTTGCTTATCTAATACCCTCATTAACTTAAAAAGAATTGGCTTCATCTGGTCTTATATCTCTAAACAAAGCCCTTTTGTTTGACAATACAGATCCACCCAAACAAGTTCACAAACGGTGGCTGAACTGAAAGGCAAGACTGGTTCCTCAGTGCCTTACCTGAAAGCAAATATACATGTACAACAGCGCATCCACTTTGGATAGCCAGGAACCTGATATGTGATACTTGTTCTCTGTACTAAGTCACCCTATTAGAGTGCCTTGGGCTGCCTAGAAAGAGGACAAAAAAATTTTAAAATTGTGTTCTAGGGAAGACAGGGCAGTCAGTTTTGCTCATAGTGGTTAAGATTTTTATGTTTGTAGCATTGTTGTTGTTGTTTTTTGTTCTTGTTGTTCTTGCCATTTTTGTTGTTCTTTGTTAACTTTTAGGAGGAAGGTGGCAGAATGGTTAAGACGCTCAGCTGCCAATACAGAGAGTCCGTGAGGGTGTGGGTTCGAATCCCGCTCTCGCCCTTTCTCCTAAGTTTGACTGGAAAATCAAACTGAGCGTCTAGTCTTTCGGATGAGACGATAAACCGAGGTCCCGTGTGCAGCACGCACTTGGCGCACTGAAAAAGAACCCATGGCAACGAGAGTGTTGTCCTCTGGCGAAATTACGTAAAATGAAATCCACTTTCATAGGTACACAAATATGTAAGCATGCACTCGAGGCCTGACTAAGCGCGTTGGGTTATGCTGCTGGTCAGGCATCTGCTCAACAGATGTGGTGTAGCGTGTATGGATTTGTCCGAACGCAGTGACGCCTCCTTGAGAAAGTGAAACTGAAACTGTTAACTTTTGCCATGTTTAGCGAGTACTCAGTTGATAGTAATGTCTCTATCCTCATTATATGTGTGTTCGTGTAAATTCAAGCTGTTTTAGAAGATAAACAAGTTTTGATTTTTTTTTCTTAAACTAGTTTGTTTGGGGTTTTTTTTTTCATTTTGCCACATTCCTGATTTTCATCAATATCACTTGGAAGTTTGCTTTGAGGAGAAAAGCTTTATAACTTTCAAACACAAGCTGTCTAATATTTATGAACAACGAAAAGTTTGTAAAATAAACTTTTTCTTTGCTATTTTTATATTTTTATTCCCAATTCATTTTTTTGTTTTCTTTGTCATTCTTGCACCTTTCAAAGCAAAATCTGTGAAGGTACACACACAGGCACACATACACACAACCACAAACACGCATGCATGCACATCCTTACATACACACACAAAACATTACACACACAAATAACACACTCAAAGTATTTGCGTCAAACAAGCCTGTACATGACTCTGTGCAATGTTGCAGTTCTCATTCCGATTCTAATAAACCAACACACACACACACACACACACACACACACACACACACACACACACACAAAATCATCTGCATCAGCATCATTTCTCAGCTGTATATTGGAACAGTGTTGTAACAGCTGTAAACGTCAGTG
The DNA here is from genome assembly GCF_041734735.1 of Babylonia areolata. NCBI lineage: Eukaryota > Metazoa > Mollusca > Gastropoda > Neogastropoda > Buccinidae > Babylonia > Babylonia areolata. Next base: position 35,222,089 of record NC_134895.1, on the reverse strand, counting down.
ATATGCGTGTATGTGTGTCTGTGAATGTGGAGAGGGTGTGTGCGTGTGTGCATACATGTGTGTGTGTGTGATGGTGAGTGAGTGGTGTGTGTGTGTGTGGTGAGGGTGTTATGGGTGTGCCTGCATGTGCTTTCATGTGCTCGCTTGCTCACAAGTATAATTATGTGAGTGTGTGTGCAGCGTATATGGGCAGGTGTGCTCCTGTATATGCATGTGTGTGTGTGTGTGTGTACATGTGTAAAAACATCTAGTGACCTACCAATGATCACTTGCGCATATCCAGAACATACTAACATGTATTTGACAGATAGAAAGTAGAGTGCTGAATGATTAATAAATGTTTTTTGCACGATTCATGTAACTGCATCTTTGTCAACAGATGTTGAACCCATGCAGGAGAGAGAACTGTAAAAATACAGGTTTACAATTACTGCGTCAGAACAGTGTATACATACATGTATGTACAAGTGTTTGCTGATGCAACTTTTTCACACACTCACACCCCACCCCCACACACTATCTTTCTATCTTTCTTTCTGTTGAATGGTATTAAGGGTGCGGGCACTATCAGGTGAGATGGGGTATGTTTAACTCTGATACGCTTAAGCTACTTTCAAAAGGAGAGTTTAATATGGCCCCTGAGGAACTAATTTTGGTATGTGAATACTCTCAAAAGAAAAGAATTTTTTTTATACCAGGGGAAGAGAAACAGGTGGTAGAGAAAAGACACAGATGAATACAGTAAGCTGAGAGAGAGAGAGAGAGAGAGAGAGAGAGGAATAAAAGACCTAAGTGAAAACAACAACAGCAAAAAATCAGAAAACTCCCCCAACCCACCCCTACCTCCCAAGCACACTACCCCTCACTACCCCCATCACTCCTCTTACTACCCCTAACCCACAAAACCCACCCTCCTATGCCTGATAAATAGATAAATAAATAAAAAGAAGATAAAAAAAAAAAAAAAACCCACTAAGACTGTAAGAGACAAAAAAAAAACAAAAAAAAAAAACCCACCAACTGACCATGAGACAAAAAACTTATAAATTCATAACAAAATGTACCAACAGATAACAAAACTCACCAAGGGACGACAAAACTCATCATCAAGATACGACAAAACACATCAACTAAGACTAGAGATGACAAAACACAACAAGAAACAACAAACCTCACCTGTCACCAAGAGACAAAACTTACAAAGATACAACAAAACTCACCAAGAGACAACAAAACTCATCAGCAAGAGACGACAAAACTGACCAAGAGACAGACAAAAAACTTACAAACAAAACTGACCAAGAGACAACAAAACTGACCAAGAGACAACAAAACTGAACAAGAGACAACAAAACTCACTAAGAGACGACAAAACTGAACAAGAGACAACAAAACTGACCAAGAGACAGACAAAAAACTTAAAAAGAAAACTGACCAAGAGACAACAAAACTGAACAAGAGACAACAAAACTGAACAAAAGACAACAAAACTGACTAAGAGATGACAAAACTCACCAAGAGACAGAAAAATAACTTACAAGACACAACAAAACTCATCACCAAGAGACAACAAAACCCACCAAGAGACAGAAAAAAAACTGACCAAGAGACAACAAAATGACCAAGAGATGACAAAACTCACCAAGAGATGACAAAACTCACCAAGAGATGACAAAACTCACCAAGAGAAAACAAAACACACACCAAGAGATGACAAAACTCATCACCAACAGACAACAAAACTAGCCAAGAGACAACAAAACACACCAAGAGACGACAAAACACACCAACAGACAACAAAACTAGCCAACAGACAACAAAACTAGCCAAGAGACGACAAAACACACCAAGAGACAGACAAAACACACCAAGAGACAACAAAACACACCAAGAGATGACAAAACTCATCACCAACAGACAACAAAACTAGCCAAGAGACAACAAAACACACCAAGAGACAACAAAACACACCAAGAGATGACAAAACTCATCACCAACAGATAACAAAACTAGCCAAGAGACAACAAAACACACCAAGAGACGACAAAACACACCAAGAGACAACAAAACTCACCAAGAGACAACAAAACACACACCAAGAGATGACAAAACTCATCACCAACAGACAACAAAACTGACCAAGAGACAACAAAACACACCAAGAGATGACAAAACTCACCAAGAGATGACAAAACTCACCAAGAGAAAACAAAACACACACCAAGAGATGACAAAACTCATCACCAACAGACAACAAAACTAGCCAAGAGACAACAAAACACACCAAGAGATGACAAAACTCACCAAGAGACGACAAAACTGACCAAGAGACAACAAAACACACCAAGAGATGACAAAACACACCAAGAGACGACAAAACACACCAAGAGATGACAAAACACACCAAGAGATGACAAAACTCATCACCAACAGATAACAAAACTAGCCAAGAGACAACAAAACACACCAAGAGACGACAAAACACACCAAGAGACAACAAAACACACCAAGAGACAACAAAACACACCAAGAGACAACAAAACTCACCAAGAGACAACAAAACACACACCAAGAGATGACAAAACACACCAAGAGACGACAAAACACACACCAAGAGATGACAAAACTCATCACCAACAGACAACAAAACTCACCAAGAGATGACAAAACACACCAAGAGATGACAAAACACACCAACAGACAACAAAACACACCAACAGACAACAAAACACACCAAGAGACGACAAAACACACCAAGAGACGACAAAACATACCAAGAGATGACAAAACACACCAAGAGACGACAAAACTCATCACCAACAGACAACAAAACTCACCACGAAACAGGTGCAGCCAGGGTGATGTGGGAGATGACGGTCAACTTGTAGGCAGGAACGCTGTCACTGTCCAAAATCCCATTGATGTTGTGACGAGGTGTCGGGGTGTTCCTGTTCCACAAAGAAAGCACATGCCCCATGACTCAAATAAAATGATTCAATTCAATCTTTGAAAAGTGCATCTATCTTATATAAAAACAAAGTGAAACAAAGACAGGCAGACAACACAGACAGACAGACACACATGCACGTGCACACACACACACACACACACACACACAAGCATAATGGTATTCACACACAAAACACCATTCCCCCTCACACACACCCTCCCCCTCAGACCCCCCACCCCACCCCCACACATATTTTCCTTATCAAAGGATATTCTACTTGATCAAGTGATCATGCCCTCGTTTTCAAACCACAGCCAGAAAAGTTCTGTGCTGAGTGTGGCAACATCTGTCATCTAACACAGCTGTGGAAGAAATCTACAGGCAGCAGACTTAACAAGTTGATTAATCAACTGCGTAATGACCACAGATGTAAACCAGAATATAAAGCTGTAAAACAGTAATGGCTAGCTGACACTACCGGGACCGGAGGTAAAACTTTGTCCTATAATGATCGAAACTGGCTGAGTAAGCAATTCATCATTCTATTTTCAAAGAAAATGACGTACTGAGATTAAGAATGCTTGGGGGGACAGGGGGAGGGGTTAAAACAGTTTATGGCTGATAATTTTGTTATTAACAACTTTGCAGTATGCTGTGTACCAATTGCTTTTAAGATGAAATGGCTGTGAAGTTCTGCTCAGTAGTTTCATTTTTGCTTTTCTTTCAGTTTTCATCAAGTCTATGTAAAATTATTGCAAGATAATCTTACAATGAGTTATTACATATCCATCTTCTGTTGTGATGCACTGTTTTGTTGAACTCTGTAAAGAAAAGAACTTTCTCAGCATGGGAGAAAATAAACTGAAAGGAAAGAAAATAATAATGCGTAACACATTCATCACTTGGAGCTGTTCGCAGGGAAGCTAATAAGGACAGTCCATGGACTGTTCTGTTTAAAAAAAAAAAAACAGGACAGACAGATAGACAAGATGGATGGATAGATAGATGGATAGACAGGCAGGCAAACAAACAGACAGACATCAGATTATCCTGTGGATATCAGTCCTAAAATGTCCAACTGATTAAATCAAAAAGGGGGACATATGTTCCATCATTCTGTAAAAACATGTAGGGTGGTTATTGTCCATTACATATTTTACGAGTGGATAGATCAATGTCCTATTGATCAGATCAAAAGAAGGTCAAATGTTCCATTATTCTATGAATAACTAAGGCAATTACTGCCCAGTTATCATTCAATCAGTGTGGATAGATCAATACATGTTTTGTTTTTTTCTTTTTATTCAGAGATGCTTGCCAGATCAACGAATGCGCTTAACACTTAACACAGCCTCGCTTTTGACAGAAAGACATCCCTGTCTGATTAATGAGCTTTTGAACCATTCACAAATAGCAGCACTTGGTTTTCCACATGATTTGGGTTTCCAATTGTTTATCTGGGTCAATACCCCAGTGTGTTCGGAAAAGGGGTCAGGGGGAAGACAGTCTTATTCACTTCAGCATAAAACTGTCAGAAAAACACTCTGTCATGCATAACAGAACACCATGCATAATTTCTTTCTTGTATATTTCTTAGCTTGTTGGGGGGAGGGGGGGAAATGGTTAGAAAGTGGAATGAAAAAAAAAGTTCATCATGAGATTTCGTGATAAACCAGTGTGTTAATACTGTTATGCATTCAAGTAAACTGTACAGAATAACAATGATTTGAGAAAACTGTATTAGAACCTGTGTTTGATAATTGTGTGAGTGTGTTTGTATAAAACTGCACTGTTCTGCCTGCAAGCGAGAAATGAGAGTGTAAAAAATTTGGAATCTTACATTTCTTACCACATTATCGCACGCCTACACACACACACACACACACACACATACACACACAGACACACACACACAAACAGTGACACACTAACACACATACACACACACACCACATCCTTGAAATATTCCCATCCTCTTTTTATCTTTTTTTTTTTATTGTTTGACATCAGTTTTTCACAAAATATATTAAACACACACACACACACACACACACACACACACACACACACACACACACACACACACACACACACACACACACACACACACACACACACACACACACACACACACACACACACACACACACAAGAATTTCAGTAACATGTTGCACAACATGGACATAAATCAAAAACATTTTCTTCATCCAAAATAATAGGTGAAAAAAAAACAAAAAAACTGACCTTCCTTCCTGCTGCACATACAGACAGTGATGGTTCTGTACTGACAGGTCCAGCTCTTTGCGCATGAACACCACACTCTGGGAGGTCTGCAGATACACCGTACACATGTGTAGTGTACACATGAAAACACGCACCCACACCTTAGTTTACACACTGTCACACATCCATGTGTGCGATGAAGTGCATGTATATTCACATGCACTCACACATGCGCACATAAACACACACACACACACTCATGCATGCTCGCACACATACTCACACGCATGTTATAAACATAAACATACACATAGCCCTCCCCACATACACTCTCTCTCTCTCTCTCTCTCTCTCTCTCTCTCTCTCTCCTACATACACCCCACCCCACACACACACACACACACACACTGTCACAAATCCTGCAATGTCATAATTCATTTAGGGCAACAACCTCACACGCTGCAATCAGGATATCCTGATTTAAAACTTCCATGAAAAAGTTTTAAAAAGAGAGACAGAGACAGAGAGAGAGGAGAGAGGGAGAGGGAGGGAGGGAGGGAGAGTGAGAGGGAGAGGGAGCACACAAAAAGAAAAAGAAGAAAGGCACACTCAAGCATCTAGTCTTCCTGCCTGACATCCACTCAAGGCCAAGGGTTTGTGAGGGCAAGGGAAGATGGGGAAATCAGAGGGAGGGAGGGGAGGGCATGCAGAGCAGAGGGGAAAGAGCAACAAACTCTGCCCCTTCCAAAGTCAATCAGTCTGGGATTTCTGGCCTCACAGTCACAGGAAAATGCTTTGACTGGTCCCAAACACCTTATCGCTGGATTATCAATCATGTTAAGATGTATAACACTATCATGGGATAAAAAGCAGTTTCGCTTAACCCATACAACCCTGGGGGAATTCACAGCCACAGCGGGTTTCGCTGTCAATCTGAGGCAAAGAAACTCAGAAAATGCACTGAAATCGACCAGTTTTTCCTTCAAATTGACACACTTTGTGTTAACACAGCTGGAAATACTGTATGTATGTCGGTTCCCTATGCTTGCAGTTTATATATATGTGCTATGCCGGAACACGTAAACCATTTAATCAAATGAATTTTGACACCCTTGCAATGCTCACACACAGGGTTGAATGAGTCAAGTTTGCGAACAACTGTATCAAATGAATGAAGAAATAATTCTCAACCCATACATAAATGAAACATGTCAATTCAATTCGGATATGGGTCAAAACCCTACTAATTGATAATTTTTTTTTTTAATGTAATTCTAGATTAATTCATTAATATTTAATGAATGCATCCATAAATACATAACAAGAAAAACTCTGCTTTAATGTGGGCTGAAAAGCTTAAGTACTTAAAAAATGAATCATATATCCATACATTAATAATTCTAGCTTAACAAATGCACACACACACACACACACACACACACGCATGCACACACACACGCACACACATATATATATATATATATATATATATATGAATAAATGGCTCAACATTTTTATCAACTGATTACAAATTCTTTAATCAACAAATATAATAGAACTAGAATCAAAAACAAGAAGACAGATAAAACTCCTTGTATGAGCAAGGTGACTGAGATCTGTATCAAAACAAAAATATAACACCAACCATTTGTTCAAAGCCAGAAACAAAAGATTCTGTGAGTGTGTGTACACAAACACACACTGATCGTCTTGAATGTGTGTGTGTGTGTGAGTGTGTATATATATATGTGTGTGTGTATATATACATATGTGTGTGTGCATGTGTGTGCTTGTATGTGTTAGCATGTGTGTGTGTGTGCATGTGCATGTGTGCATGTGTGTGTTAGTGTGCGTTTGTGTGTGTGTGTGTGTGTGTGTGTGTGTGTGTGTGTGTGTGTGTTAGTGTGTTTGTGTGTGTGTGTGTTTGTGTGCACGCATGCGTGTGTGTGTGTGTGCGTGCGTGTGCTTGTGTGCATGCGTGTGTGTGTGCGTGCGAGTGTGTGACCTCACCAGCAACACTTCACCCTCAACAAGAGATAAACTCAACAAAAACGCTCCTGTTCCTCTTGCACGCCATCAACAAACAAACCAGATACCTAGACACATAAAATGCACCCTGCCCTCTCCCACCCCCTCACCCCCACTCCCATGGCCCTTACCATCACAGCCAGCATGGAGCAGTCTGGTTTCCATTCCGCCTGTCTGAAAGTCCCCACCTCCGCCACAAATGCCTTGGACGCCACGTGGCAGACAATCTGAACACAAGGCTGCAAAACACACAATCAAATCATATTATAGAAACAACAACAAATGAGCACAGTGAAAAAAACTCTTGCAAATTGTGAAGATTGTGAAGATTCCCCTAGCCCCTCCCCCCCTCAACCCCGCATCACCCCACCCTCCCCCCACTGGCTTTACAGTTTACTTAACACCTTGACTGCTGAAACTTGTTGCAGTGAAATCAACACCACATGAGTTTGGTGTGCATTTACTTTTCTTTTCCTTTTTTTTTTTTAAGGGTGTACTTTTCAATGGTGTAATCAGTTTTGCTGTTCTTTTCAATGGAGTAATTGGATTTGCTGAACAAAAGTGACTGCAATCCTAACAAGTTCAAATAAAGAATGATGACTTGGTATCCTCAATCTTATCTCAGTGAAGTGACAACCCTTCACTGACCAGTGCAGCAAACCTGTCAGCAGCAGTCAAGGGGTTAGCAGGAGTTTGACATAGCCCTGGTTTGGTGGATTATCTCATTTATTATTTTGTGATCAATTCAATGTGTTTTCTGTACACACTGATGATGTCCTCTGCTGTAGGCTGGTTTTGTTGGGTTTTTGTTGTTGCTGTTGTTGTTTTTAATGTATATAGTTTACTTTTACTCCAAACTGATCATATTATTTGTCTTCTGGAGTGGTGTTCTGCTGTTCCAGCACTGTCCTGGTATAACTGTTAATAATATTTTAATGTGCTTGATAAGAACAATATCAAAACAAAAACAAGCACACACACACACACACACACAAAAAAAAAAAACTTTTGCAGGAAAAAAGTGAAGATTTTCAAACTTGGATTGTCTGAAGCAAGACAGAAATTATACTAAAAAGTGAGACTGTAAAAAACATCTTGTCATGTATGCATCACCTTTCTTCAATCAGTCAAAGAAACGTGTACAGATATTGACAGTGTTATGAATTACTATAATTTGTCAGGCTGCATCAAATACTTCATTCGTAACTCTAAAATTGACAGGAGGCAAGTTATGCTGCCCCCAGTAATTATTTTGTATTTATACATTAAAACCTCAGTTCCTGCAACACTGAATGTCAAGAACAGAGCAAAGCATTCAGTCATTGTCAAGTACTTAAGTTGCCTCAACCATACAAAACCAGACTTGTGTTTCACTTTGATTATATATATTGATACACTCACAAAAGTACCGAAAAAAGCAAAATGTTTCAAATGTTCACACACACACTCACATAAGTAACTAAAATGTTTCAAATCAAATGATCACACACACACACACACACACACACACACACACCTCAGACAGATTGCACATTCGAAAGAGTACACAATTACATTAGTTGCAAAAAAACATACAAGGAAATATCTATTCTGGCACTGAGAACAGCCGATGATTCAGCACAAAACAAGATATGCTGAATGAGGGGTGTGGCTGACCTTTCTATTTCATGTTCCATTATTGATTCATTCAAATATGAATTTAAAAAGGAAAAAAGAAAGAAAGAAAGCAATAAAAGAAGCGTGTGTGAGTGTCGGAAAAAAAGATAGCGACCACACTGAGGTTTAGGGTTCTATCGATCTATTATAGAATGAAAGGGAAGAGTAGGATTGTGCAAACATGCATACTTTTCTTCTTTCTTCTTTTTTGGTTTTTTTTTGTTTGTTTGTTGTTGTTTTTTTGTTGTTGTTTTTTGGTTGTTGTTGTTCATCATACAATTAAAATGTGAGTATACCTGTATATTATAATGTTATACTGTTATTTCTTCTATTTCTTTCTTAAGACAGAATGAATGAAGAGAAAACAAAGTTCTGAAGAAAAATGGACCTGTTCACAGGAAATGAAAAATTGAACAACTTCCAGACACATGTATACTGTATGTACAGCTGATAGTTTGACAAAAGATTACTTCCAAACTTGGCACTGGCATTTCAGTTCTTTTGACAGGAATGGTTCGAAGAGTGTTATTGCTTACATCGTAAGTCTTTTTTTCTTTCTGCTTGTGGGTTGCAGCTTTCATGTTCTCTGGGTACACTCATGTTTCCGTAACGCACTGAACACTGACATAGATTACAGTTATATTTAATGTGTGTTTTTGATGATCTGCATGCATAATTATACACATGGACTCATGGAGTTCAGGCACAAGCAGGTTTGCACATGTGTCGATCTGGGAGATCAGAAAAATATTCACCCTTAACTACCAGAAACAGCCAGGATTAAAATCAAGGACTCCTCTAGTGTACTGTATTGAATTGTTTTATATAATGTATTGTACTGTACTGTATTATATTGTACTGTTTTGTATTGTTTTGTATTGTATTGTATTGCATTAACCTTTTGTCACAACAGATGTGTGAAATTCAGGCTGTTCTCCCAAGGGAAAATGTGTCACAACAGTGAGAATGCCATCCTTTTTTTTTTTTTTTTTTTTTTTTTTGTTTGTTTTTGTTTTTTTACCTGCAAGTGTAATTGTTTCCTTATAAAAGTGAATTTTTCTACAGAATTTTGCCATGAACAACCCTTTTGTTGGCGTGGGTTCTTTTTTACGAGCGCTAAATAAAAGCTATGCATGGGACCTCAGTCTATTGTCTCATCAAAATGACAAGCATCCAAACCATCACTCAAGGTCTTGTGGAAGGGGAGAAAATACTGGTGAGTGTGGGATTCGAACCAATGTCCTCTAGTTTCCTAGGCAGACAAGTTCCCACAAGGCCACCACTCCACTCAAGTCCAGTGCTCTAACCATTCAGCAATAGCACCCTTTACATCATACATTTTACTGGCGCTGTCGCACGGTTCTGTTCAATACATGCAGGTGATTATAATGACACCATTCAATCAAAATCAATGTAACCTCTTAACACAACCTTGCACACATGACAAATATATTGATGTCTGTCCGACTGAGTACTCTGTGTGCATGTGTGTGTGTGTGTGTGTGTGTGTGTGTGTGTGTGTGTGTGTGTGTCTGTCTGTCTGTCTGTCTGTCTGTCTATGTCTGTGTGTCTGTGTGTTTGTTTCTGTGTGTGGTTGCACACAAGTGTTTCAGTTTTTCAGTATCAAGGTGAGGTCAAAGCCTGCGGACTGATCCATATACAGTACACATCTGCTGCAAAAACAAAAAACAAAAAAAGGGATAAATTTATACAAAATAAATAAAAGACCATATGGCTGACCTTCACATTTCTGAACCAAATTAGCTGATCAGGCCTTGACAGCCCACCATAGGTTTAATTGACACATTAACACAGAATGCAAAAAAAAAAAAAAAAAAAAAAAAAAGTAACTGCAATCAAACAATAACATGAAACTCAAAGACATATGGGGGGTGAAGTACAAAACTAGAACTAAAACAAAAACAAGACAAGAGCAGCAACACCTTCAAGACTCACTTGTCATACACACTTTATCCAGTAAAATTAAATAGAAAAAAAAAAATCATTAAAATACATGTGTTCTGTATACAATAATATAAAGCTTCAAAGAAAAAAAATGAGTAAGTTAACAGGTTCGAACCAAGCACATTCAATTTGAGAGTAAGCAGACTTAGTCACAGTGCTAAAGCCCGCCTACCAGTGGAGTTGAAAATTCAATATTCAAATGTTTGTTGGTTTTTTCCATGATAAATCAATTACGGTATTCAAGCTGTTTAACTTTAAATCATGCTGTTTGGTATATATCTCAATTATTTATGAAAATCCATGGTAACCAAAACGCTGCCATCACCTCAGGCACACCACAACAAGTAGCCATTTCTTCCAGATCTGCATGTTTAACAGGCTTACAGATACTATAACCCGGTCCATTCAATTTTTCTTTTATGTTCATTCTAGTTAATTAAGTATCCACTTTAAAATATTCATATGCAGTAAACATGAAAATGGTGTACTTAGTGTCACTATGTGTCCGTTCACAATTTGCATTTCTTTTCTTTTAATTGCAAACAAGAAAAACAAGGTCAGGCTGTCTTCAAACCCAAGCATCCATTACGATTTTTTTTAATCTGGATCCTCAGTGAAATAAACCATTCATGATCCGGATCCTCAGTGAAATACACCATTCATCATTTCATGATCCGGATCCTCAGTGAAATAATTATAAACCATTCATGATCCGGATCCCCAGTGAAATAAACCATTCATGATCTGGAAATACAGCTTTATCCTGAAGACTTACAACCTATATTGTGCGCGCGCACACACACACACACACACACACACATATATATGTATTTATATATATTATAAATATAATATTACTGGTATGACTGTAAAGATTCTTTTCCCACTATGTTTAAAATTTAATCATAATTTTGTATTGGCAAAGTATTTCCAGAGAAAATGACAATGTTAAAGTTTACCAAGGACACACTGACATACAAACAGAGAAAGAGAGAGAGAGAGAGAGAGAGAGAGAGAGAGAGAGAGAGAGAGAGAGAGAGAGAGACTTTAACTGAACACCTGATTATTACACAGACTCACAATGTTTACACATGTGATTGTGAGCCTGAAATCAGACATGTGAAGCAAACCTCCACATTCATAAATATTTGCACACACTGAAACCAATGTGTTTGTGTGTTGTGTGAATGTGTGTGCGTGTGCGTGTGTGTGCATGTTTGCGTGTGTGTGTGTGTGTGAAACCATATTGCTTATCACAATATCAGTTATGTTCCTCTCTCTCTCTGTCTCTCTCTCTCCCTATCCCTCACACACACACACAAACACACACACACACACTTCTTCCCACACTCCATCACCCCTGTTTTTTCTCTTTGTCTAATCTCTCTTAAAATGTGGAAAGATGTTAAATGAAGAACATGCATACGCACACACACACTCTGAGTCAAAAGCACATAGTATTGCATGCAAACATGCCTGTGATGCTACATACAGGTCTGCATTACTTGCCAATATTTTTCTAGTATGCAGAAAACGGTTTATTAATAATAAATGAATGGTCCTTTCATGACTTCACGTCGGTGATTCACCTGCTCTTTGAATTCCCCATCTGAATAAATCGTCAATGTACTACTCAAACTGAGCTGGGTGGAGTCAACCAGTTTCATTCTTAAGACTTGTCAAACTGGAATTTCTCCCACCCCTAAATAATGTAAAAATGACCGGCGTCAGATTTGAGTCCTAAACTCAGACGCAAACTACCGCTTGTAAACATGAAAACAACCCCCCATTCCCACCCCGCAACCAAAAGTTACGACAAAGAAAAAAACAACAATCATCTCGTCTCCTACTGGCGTGCCCACTGTTCCTGTGTGGATGCTGATGTGTTGACAAGAGGGGGCTTACCTTTGAGTACCATAGTGTCACAGAATTTTCTGTGATGACGGCAAAAAACATGCGATCACAACTGCTGACGACATGATGAATGATCGCCGATTTCTCTTTAGCTCTTTTCAAGCACTTTGGCCACCCCACCGGAAAATACATGATGAGAAACGATGTTTGATCACATCACTCTGCCACAAGTACGTATTAAGAAGCCATTTTGCATCTAAAGAAGTGTTGTATAAGTAGCATTGTCATTGGTCTTTTTGTGGTTAAGTCATCCAATCAAAAACAATAATGCAATGACTTAGTATAACCTGACCTTTACCCTCTTGGGATGATTAGGCTCGAAAGGAACTGAAAGTAGTCCGATTCCACAAATTATTTTATCCTGTAAACTAATCATGAAGGTATTTTGCATAATCATTGAACAAATTACTCATTATGCATTATCATAGAAATTAAATTCAAGTAAATGATGCATATGAGTTATTTCCTTAAAAATCAAAATATTGACAGCTTTCCACGTATTCCTCAGAGCGGCAGTGCTTGTAGCATTCCAGTCACCAAGCAACTCACCAAGCAAGTGCTGGCTGTGAACTGACTGTAAGTTTCCCGCAAATTTTCTCGATTTTCTATTGCTTAACTGTTACAGTGTGTATTCTGTTCCTCTCAGAAGAGATTTCTTACGCTGTCATTTCTGAATCGTTTGCTGTGAGCGTGATCTGAAGAACTCAAACATACTTGCCCGCGTGGCCATTATCATTCATTCATGTCTTCACTGTGGTTTCCAGTGTAACTTTCAGTTTCTTTGCACGTGCAGTAGATTCTGTGAAAGAAGAGTTGAGAACTGACAGTGAAGGTGGAGTTATAGGGAGGTGTGTGTGTGTGTGTGTGTGTGTGTGTGTGTGTGTGTGTGTGTGTGTTTGGTTCTCAGTTACTGTTCTCTCTCCCTTTTGCTACCCCTCTCGATCTCTCTCTCGCTGTGTCTCTCTCGATCTGTTTCTCTCTCGATCTCTCTCTCTCTCTCTCTCTCTCTCTCTCTCTCTCTCTCTCTCTCTCTTCCATTCCCTCACATATCATAATAGAGTATATGCATGCTTACATGGATCTATTCTTGAGACAAAGGAGATATGATGAATGGGGCTCATTTTGAATGAGGTTGTGGGCAATGATCTGCCTTAGTGAGAGGGAGAAGGGAAAAAAAATCGAGCGTAAACCAACAGTTTGGATATTTTCCAACTCAGAGCTTTTTTTTATATGTAGACTCATGATATTCTTCTTCTTCGCCTTTGTTCATGGGCTGGAACTCCCATATTCACTCATATGTACATGAGTGTGCTTTTATGTGTATGACCGTTTTTACCCCGCCGTGTAGGCAACCATACTCCGTTTTCAGGGGTGAGCATGCTGAGTATGTTCTTGTTTCTATAACCCACCAAACACTGACATGTATTACAGGATCTTTAACATGCATATTTGATCTTCAACTTGCATATACACACAAATATATGTATACACATTTGTGTGTGTGCATGCGCATGTCTATGTGTGTTTATGTGTGTTTGCACACGTGTGTTTTTGTGTTTGTGTGTGTCAGAGAGTGTGTTTGTGCATGCATGTTGTGTGTGTGTGTGTGTGTGTGTGTGTGTGAATATGTTTGTTAGTGTGTGTGTGTGCATGTAGTGTTTGTGTGTATGCATGCATTGTGCATGTGCGTGTAAATGTGTTTGGGTATGTGTGAGTGTATGTGTTTGTGTGTGTTGAGAGGGAAAGAGGGAAGAAGGAAGAGGGGAGTTGAGGATGAGATTGTTGGTAGGCATGCGCTTTATTGTCGTGAAGGAAAGATCCTTCTCATATGTATTGTCTGAGTGTATTGTCTATTCACTCGAACTGGTCCAGAGTGATTCAGACTGGGAGGGTCGATATGTATGTGTGTTTGTGCATGCACGTGTGTGTTAAGTGTTTATCCACATATGAAATTGCAGGTGAATGTGTGTTTGTGTGTGTGCTTGTGTGTGTGTGTGTGTGTGTGTGTGTGTGTGTGTGCTTGGGTCAAATGAGTGCATATCTGTCTGTCTACAAATAGTCATTACCTAGCTGTGTGCTGTATTGTCTGAAGGAATGATTCTTCTCAATGCTTAATTGTCTGTTCACTCCCAGGCGATTTACTCCAGTAGGGGTGATCACGTGTGTTTATATGTGTGTG